>NC_082731.1:30964792-31170346 GCF_030144855.1 Hypanus sabinus
CACATTGTGTCTGACCCCGGGAGTGTGTGATGTGATGGTGTGGAGGGATATTCACTCTGTGTCTGACCCCGGGAGTGTGTGATGGGACGGTGTGGAGGGAGTTTCACTCTGTGTCTGACCCCGGGAGTGTGTGATGGGACAGTGTGGAGGGAGTTTCACTCTGTGTCTGACCCCGGGAGTGTGTGATGGGACGGTGTGGAGGGAGATTCACTCTGTGTCTGAACCCGGGAGTGTGTGATGGGACGGTGTGGAGGGAGATTCACTCTGTGTCTGACCCCGGGAGTGTGTGATGGGACAGTGTGGAAGTGAGTTTCACTCTGTGTCTGACCCCGGGAGTGTGTGATGGGACGGTGTGGAGGGAGATTCACTCTGTGTCTGAACCCGGGAGTGTGTGATGGGACGGTGTGGAGGGAGATTCACTCTGCGTCTGACCCCGGGAGTGTGTGATGGAACGATGTGGAGGGAGTTTCACTCTGTCTGACCACGTGAGTGTGTGATGGGACGGTGTGGAGAGAGTTTCACTCTGTGTCTGGCCCCGGGAGTGTGTGATGGGACGGTGTGGAGGGAGATTCACTCTGTGTCTGACCCCGGGAGTGTGTGATGGGACGGTGTGGAGGGAGATTCACTCTGTGTCTGAACCCGGGAGTGTGTGATGGGACGGTGTGGAGGGAGATTCACTCTGTGTCTGACCCCGGGAGTGTGTGATGGGACGGTGTGGAGGGAGATTCACTCTGTGTCTGACCCCCGGAGTGTGTGATGGGACGGTGTGGAGAGTGTTTCACTCTGTCTGACCCCGGGAGTGTGTGATGGGATGGTGTGGAGGGAGATTCACTCTGTCTGACCCTCGGAGTGTGTGATGGGATGGTGTGGAGGGAGATTCACTCTGTCTGACCCCGGGAGTGTGTGATGGGATGGTGTGGAGGGAGATTCACTCTGTCTGACCCCGGGAGTGTGTGATGGGATGGTGTGGAGGGAGATTCACTCTGTCTGACCCCGGGACTGTGTGATGGGATGGTGTGGAGGGAGATTCACTGTGTCTGACCCCGGGAGTGTGTGATGGGATGGTGTGGAGGGAGATTCACTCTGTCTGACCCCGAGAGTGTGTGATGGGATGGTGTGGAGGGAGATTCACACTGTGTCTGACCCCGGGAGTGTTTTATGGGACGGTGTGGAGGGAGATTCACATTGTGTCTGACCCCGGGAGTGTGTGATGGGACAGTGTGGAAGTGAGTTTCACTCTGTGTCTGACCCCGGGAGTGTGTGATGGGACGGTGTGGAGGGAGATTCACTCTGTGTCTGAACCCGGGAGTGTGTGATGGGACGGTGTGGAGGGAGATTCACTCTGCGTCTGACCCCGGGAGTGTGTGATGGAACGATGTGGAGGGAGTTTCACTCTGTCTGACCACGTGAGTGTGTGATGGGACGGTGTGGAGAGAGTTTCACTCTGTGTCTGGCCCCGGGAGTGTGTGATGGAACGGTGTGGAGGGAGATTCACTCTGTGTCTGACCCCGGGACTGTGTGATGGGACGGTGTGGAGGGAGATTCACACTGTGTCTGAACCCGGGAGTGTGTGATGGGACGGTGTGGAGGGAGATTCACTCTGTGTCTGACCCCGGGAGTGTGTGATGGGACGGTGTGGAGGGAGATTCACTCTGTGTCTGACCCCCGGAGTGTGTGATGGGACGGTGTGGAGAGTGTTTCACTCTGTCTGACCCCGGGAGTGTGTGATGGGATGGTGTGGAGGGAGATTCACTCTGTCTGACCCTCGGAGTGTGTGATGGGATGGTGTGGAGGGAGATTCACTCTGTCTGACCCCGGGAGTGTGTGATGGGATGGTGTGGAGGGAGATTCACTCTGTCTGACCCCGGGAGTGTGTGATGGGATGGTGTGGAGGGAGATTCACTCTGTCTGACCCCGGGACTGTGTGATGGGATGGTGTGGAGGGAGATTCACTGTGTCTGACCCCGGGAGTGTGTGATGGGATGGTGTGGAGGGAGATTCACTCTGTCTGACCCCGAGAGTGTGTGATGGGATGGTGTGGAGGGAGATTCACACTGTGTCTGACCCCGGGAGTGTTTTATGTGACGGTGTGGAGGGAGATTCACATTGTGTCTGACCCCGGGAGTGTGTGATGGGATGGTGTGGAGGGATATTCACTCTGTGTCTGACCGCGGGAGTGTGTGATGGGACGGTGTGGAGGGAGTTTCACTCTGTGTCTGACCCCGAGAGTGTGTGATGGGACAGTGTGGAGGGAGTTTCACTCTGTGTCTGACGCCGGGAATGTGTGATGGGACGGTGTGGAGGGAGATTCACTCTGTGTCTGAACCCGGGAGTGTGTGATGGGACGGTGTGGAGGGAGATTCACTCTGCGTCTGACCCCGGGAGTGTGTGATGGGACGGTGTGGAGGGAGTTTCACCCTGTCTGACCCCGGGAGTGTGTGATGGGACGGTGTGGAGGGTGTTTCACTCTGTCTGACCCCGGGAGTGTGTGATGGGACGGTGTGGAGGGTGTTTCACTCTGTGTCTGACCCCGGGAGTGTGTGATGGGACGGTGTGGAGGGAGATTCACTCTGTGTCTGAACCCGGGAGTGTGTGATGGGACGGTGTGGAGGGAGATTCACTCTGTGCCTGACCCCGGGAGTGTGTGATGGGACGGTGTGGAGGGAGATTCACTCTGTGTCTGACCCCCGGAGTGTGTGATGGGACGGTGTGGAGAGAGTTTCACTCTGTCTGACCCCGGGAGTGTGTGATGGGATGGTGTGGAGGGAGATTCACTCTGTCTGACCCCGGGAGTGTGTGATGGGATGGTGTGGAGGGAGATTCACTCTGTCTGACCCCGGGGGTGTGTGATGGGATGGTGTGGAGGGAGATTCACTCTGTGTCTGACCCCGGGACTGTGTGATGGAATGGTGTGGAGGGAGATTCACTCTGTCTGACCCCGGGAGTGTGTGATGGGATGGTGTGGAGGGAGATTCACACTGTGTCTGACCCCGGGAGTGTGTGATGGGACGGTGTGGAGGGAGTTTCACTCTGTGTCTGACCCCGGGAGTGTGTGATGAGACAGTGTGGAGGGAGTTTCACTCTGTGTCTGACCCCGGGACTGTGTGATGGGACGGTGTGGAGGGAGATTCACTCTGTGTCTGAACCCGGGAGTGTGTGATGGGACGGTGTGGAGGGAGATTCACTCTGCGTCTGACCCCGGGAGTGTGTGATGGAACGATGTGGAGGGACTTTCACTCTGTCTGACCACGGGAGTGTGTGATGGGATGGTGTGGAGGGAGCTTTACTCTGTGTCTGACCCCGGGAGTGTGTGATGGGACGGTGTGGAGTGAGTTTCACTCTGTGTCTGGCCCCGGGAGTGTGTGATGGGACGGTGTGGAGGGAGATTCACTCTGTGTCTGACCCCGGGAGTGTGTGATGGGACGGTGTGGAGGGAGATTCACTCTGTGTCTGAACCCGGGAGTGTGTGATGGGACGGTGTGGAGGGAGATTCACTCTGTGCCTGACCCCGGGAGTGTGTGATGGGGCGGTGTGGAGGGAGATTCACTCTGTGTCTGACCCCCGGAGTGTGTGATGGGACGGTGTGGAGGGTGATTCACTCTGTCGGCCCCTCGGAGTGTGTGATGGGACGGTGTGGAGTGAGTTTCACTCTGTGTCTGGCCCCGGGAGTGTGTGATGGGACGGTGTGGAGGGAGATTCACTTTGTGTCTGACCCCGGGAGTGTGTGATTGGACGGTGTGGAGGGAGATTCACTCTGTGTCTGAACCCGGGAGTGTGTGATGGGACGGTGTGGAGGGAGATTCACTCTGTGTCTGACCCCCGGAGTGTGTGATGGGACGGTGTGGAGAGAGTTTCACTCTGTCTGACCCCGGGAGTGTGTGATGGGATGGTGTGGAGGGAGATTCACTCTGTCTGACCCCGGGAGTGTGTGATGGGATGGTGTGGAGGGAGATTCACTCTGTCTGACCCCGGGAGTGTGTGATGGGATGGTGTGGTGGGAGATTCACTCTGTGTCTGACCCCGGGAGCGTGTGATGGGATGGTGTGGAGGGAGATTCACTCTGTCTGACCCCGGGAGTGTGTGATGGGATGGTCTGGAGGGAGATTCACACTGTGTCTGACCCCGGGAGTGTTTTATGGGACGGTGTTGAGGGAGATTCACACTGTGCCTGACCCCGGGAGTGTGTGATGGGATGGTGTGGAGGGATATTCACTCTGTGTCTGACCCCGGCAGTGTGTGATGGGACGGTGTGGAGGGAGTTTCACTCTGTGTCTGACCCCGGGAGTGTGTGATGGGATGGTGTGGAGGGAGATTCACTGTGTGTCTGAACCCGGGAGTGTGTGATGGGACGGTGTGGAGGCAGATTCACTGTGTGTCTGGCCCCGGGAGTGTGTGATGGGACGGTGTGGAGGGAGATTCACTCTGTGTCTGAACCCGGGAGTGTGTGATGGGACGGTGTGGAGGGAGTTTCACTCTGTCTGACCCCGGGAGTGTGTGATGGGACGGTGTGGAGGGAGATTCACTCTGTGTCTGACCCCCGGAGTGTGTGATGGGACGGTGTGGAGGGAGATTCACTCTGTGTCTGACCCCCGGAGTGTGTGATGGGACGGTGTGGAGGGAGATTCACTCTGTGCCTGACCCCGTGAGTGTGTGATGGGACGGTGTGGAGGGAGATTCACTCTGTGTCTGACCCCCGGAGTGTGTGATGGGACGGTGTAGAGGGAGATTCACTCTGTCTGACCCTGGGAGTGTGTGATGGGACGGTGTGGAGTGAGATTCACTCTCTGTCTGACCCCCGGGAGTGTGTGATGGGACGGTGTGGAGGGAGATTCACTCTGTGTCTGACCCCCGGAGTGTGTGATGGGACGGTGTGGAGGGAGATTCACTCTGTGTCTGACCCCGGGAGTGTGTGATGGGACGGTGTGGAGGGAGATTCACTCTGTGTCTGACCCCCGGAGTGTGTGATGGGACGGTGTGGAGGGAGATTCACTCTGTGTCTGACCCCGGGAGTGTGTGATGGGACGGTGTGGAGGGAGATTCACTCTGTCTGACCCATTGAGCATGTGATCAGATGGAAGGAAGTTGTGTAGGAAGTCTGGCCTCAGTGATGTGTGTTGTGAACATGTGGAGGTAGGTTCTCCCTGGATCTGCTGCTAGCTCTCTACCCAATAATTCTGCTCTCGGACCTCGCTTTTTTTGATTCGGATGAGGAAGTGGAAGTGTGAGTTCGTAAGTTTGTTGGTAACTGGAAGGTTATCGTCTGTTACAACGGGAAACTGACAGGTTGCAGCGGTGGGCTGAGACGTGGCAAATGCAGGTCAATCCAGAGAAGTGTCAAGAGAAACATTTGGGAATGTTTAAGGGCGAGCACAGGGTCAGTACCAGTATTCTTAGCAGCATACTGCCATCTTGGGATCCACGCCCATCGGCGCCGCAACGTTAACAGGATGCATGGTGCGCAGGTCAGTGGACGAGTAACTGAGGAGCCACGAGCTATGTTGTAGCTCGATATATCTCTAGCTTGACTACACTGAGCATGTTGTGATCAGTTCTGCTCCCCTCATATGGGAAAATAATATCCGTAACTATTAGAGAGAGCAGAGGAGATTCACCAGCATTCTGCTTTGAAGGAGGGTTGACTGTTTTAGGGGTTTTTCTGTGAGGGAGGGTTGAGTGATTTAGGGATTTTCTCTGAGGGAAGATTGAGTGATTTAGGGCTTTTCTCTGAGGGAGGGTTGAGTAATTTAGGGTTTTTCTCTGAGGTAGGGTTGAGTGATTTAGGGTTTTTCTCTGAGGGAGGGTTGAGTGATTTAGGGCTTTTTTCTGAGGGAGGGTTGAGTGATTTAGGGCTTTTCTCTGAGGGAGGGTTGAGTGATTTAGGGTTTTTCTCTGAGGGAGGGTTGACTGTTTTAGGGGTTTTCTCTGAGAGAGGGTTGAGTGATTTAGGGCTTTTCTCTGAGGGAGGGTTGAGTGATTTAGGGCTTTTCTCTGAGGGAGGGTTGAGAGATTTCGGGTTTTTCTCTGAGGGAGGGTTGAGTGATTTAGGGCTTTTCTCTGAGGGAGGGTTGACTGTTTTAGGGATTTTTCTCTGAGGGAGGGTTGACTGTTTTAGGGGTTTTTTTCTGAGGGAGGGTTGAGTAATTTATGGTTTTTCTCTGAGGGAGGGTAGAGTGATTTAGGGATTTTCTCTGAGGGAAGATTGAGTGATTTAGGGCTTTTCTCTGAGGGAGGGTTGAGTAATTTAGGGATTTTCTCTGAGGGAGGGTTGAGTGATTTAGGGCTTTTCTCTGAGGGAAGATTGAGTGATTTAGGGTTTTTCTCTGAGGGAGGGTTGAGTAATTTAGGGTTTGTCTCTGAGGGAGGGTTGAGTGTTTTAGGGCTTTTCTCTGAGGGGGGGTTGAGTGATTTAGGGCTTTTCTCTGAGGGAGGGTTGAGTGATTTAGGGCTTTTCTCTGAGGGAAGATTGAGTGATTTAGGGTTTTTCTCTGAGGGAGGGTTGAGTAATTTAGGGTTTGTCTCTGAGGGAGGGTTGAGTGTTTTAGGGCTTTTCTCTGAGGGGGGGTTGAGTGATTTAGGGCTTTTCTCTGAGGGAGGGTTGAGTGATTTAGGGCTTTTCTCTGAGGGAGGGTTGAGTAATTTAGGGTTTTTCTCTGAGGAAGGGTTGAGTGATTTAGGGTTTTTCTCTGAGGGAGGGTTGAGTGATTTAGGGTTTTTCTCTGAGGGAGGGTTGAGTAATTTAGGGTTTTTCTCTGAGGGAGGGTTGACTGTTTTAGTGGTTTTTCTCTGAGGGAGGGTTGAGAGATTTCGGGTTTTTCTCTGAGGGAGGGTTGACTGTTTTAGTGGTTTTTCTCTGAGGGAGGGTTGAGTGATTTAGGGCTTTTCTCTGAGGGAAGATTGAGTAATTTAGGTCTTTTCTCTGAGGGAGGGTTGAGTGATTTAGGGATTTTCTCTGAGGGAAGATTGAGTAATTTAGGGTTTTTCTCTGAGGGAGGGTTGAGTAATTTAGGGTTTTTCTCTGAGGGAAGTTTGAGTAATTTAGGGTTTTTCTCTGAGGGAAGATTGAGTGATTTAGGGTTTTTCTCTGAGGGAGGGTTGAGTGTTTTAGGGCTTTTCTCTGAGGGGGGGTTGAGTGATTTAGGGATTTTTTCTGAGGGAGGGTTGAGTGATTTAGGGCTTTTCTCTGAAGGAGGGTTGAGTGATTTAGGGCTTTTTTCTGAGGGAGGGTTGAGTGATTTAGGGCTTTTCTCTGAGGGAGGGTTGAGTGATTTAGGGTTTTTCTCTGAGGGAGGGTTGAGTAATTTAGGGTTTTTCTCTGAGGGAAGTTTGAGTAATTTAGGGTTTTTCTCTGAGGGAAGATTGAGTGATTTAGGGTTTTTCTCTGAGGGAGGGTTGAGTGTTTTAGGGCTTTTCTCTGAGGGGGGTTGAGTGATTTAGGGATTTTTTCTGAGGGAGGGTTGAGTGATTTAGGGCTTTTCTCTGAGGGAGGGTTGAGTGATTTAGGGCTTTTTTCTGAGGGAGGGTTGAGTGATTTAGGGCTTTTCTCTGAGGGAGGGTTGAGTGATTTAGGGTTTTTCTCTGAGGGAGGGTTGAGTAATTTAGGGTTTTTCACTGAGGGAGGGTTGAGTAATTTAGGGTTTTTCTCTGAGGGAGGGTTGAGTGATTTAGGGTTTTTCTCTGAGGGAGGGTTGAGTAATTTAGGGTTTTTCTCTGAGGGAGGGTTGACTGTTTTAGGGGTTTTCTCTGAGAGAGGGTTGAGTGATTTAGGGCTTTTCTCTGAGGGAGGGTTGAGTGATTTAGGGCTTTTCTCTGAGGGAGGGTTGAGTGATTTAGGGCTTTTCTCTGAGGGAGGGTTGAGTGATTTAGGGGTTTTCTCTGAGGGAGGGTTGAGTGATTTAGGGCTTTTCTCTGTTGAGCAAAGTGGTTGAGAGGTTTCTGAATGAACATTGTACTCGTGAACTTTACCCGACTACATTTTTGCACGACTTATTTAACTTTTTAATATTACATATATACACACACACAACTTGCTGAAATTCACGGTTGTTATTGCGTATTCCAATGTACTGCTGCCGCATACCCAATCTGATTCTGATTTAACTTTAGAGGGGTATGAGATGAGATGGGCCATTGATAGGGTGGACAGCCAGCACCTTCCCCTCATGGCAGGAATAGTTAAAACGAGGGTGCACGTTTATAAAGTGATTATAGGAGAGATATCAAAGGAAGGTTTTCTTACACAGGCCGTGTGGGTGTGTGGAACGTGCTGCCAGGTGTGGTGGGAGAGACGGACACATCAGGGACATTTATGGCATGCTCGGATAGCAACATGAATGAATGAAAAATGGGGGGCTCTGTGGGAGCGAAGGGTTAGATTTATCTTCGAATAGGTTGGAAGGTCAGCATGACATCGTGGGCCGAATGGCCTATTTTTAAATGTTTGGAATAAACAGACTGTGTATTTGAAAAAAACTGTTTATTTTTGCCACAGATTTAAATATGGGCCAGAATTTCACCCCGTGCCATTACCAACATTTAGAAAACACTCCAGGGATTATATTCTTTTATCATCCACAGGGAGGGTGTCGGGGTTTTGTAGAAGCTTACCAGGGTACTGCCTGAGGATGGACGATGTGTTACTTTCTCTGGAGCCACAGAGACCGAGGGGAGGCCCCTGGCTCATATCCCGACAACCAGCAGAAACAATCCTCCATTCAGGGATTCCAAACAGTCCTTCCAGGCGAGGCAACACTGCGAATCCGCTGGGGAATCTATCTGGGGTGTCCAGTGCTCCTGATGTGGCCTCCTCTGCACTGGCGAGCCCCGAAGAGGCCACTCTGGCCTCTTATCCCTTCTCCTCCCTCGGTGCCTCTCTTCCTTCCCCTTCTCCCACAGTCCACTCTCCTCCCCTATCAGAATCCCCCTTCTCCAACCCTTTACCCTTCCTGAACGATCACCTGCCCCTCCCCGCAGTATTGTATTCTGGCGCCTTCCGTTTCAGTCCTGAAGAAGGTTCTCGGCCTGAAACGTTGACTAATTATTCATTTGCATAGATGCTGCCTGACCTGCTGAGTTCCTGCAGCATTTTGTGTGTGTAGCTCTGGGTTTCAAAATCTGCAGAATCTCTTGTGTTTAAGACCTGATAGAAGTTTACAAGAGACATAGATAGCCAGTACTTTAGTTTTCACAGGATGAACATGTCTAAAATTTGGGGCCACAGAGTTTCGGTGAGAGGGGATAACTTCGAAGGAGACGTGCAGGGAGAAGTTTTGACGTTTTTACACTGAGTGTCAGGAGTCTGGACGGTGGAACAGAGAAGTTAAAGGTGTCCTCAGACAGGCACCATGAATGCGCAGCGAGCAGAGAGATACGGACAGAAAGGATCGAACATCGGCACAATACTGGGTAACCGCCAAACGCATCGATACGGTTCCCATCTCACTCTCCTCACTGCCAGGCACATACGGCTAATCTGCAGCCACGTCACATCGCGTTCACCTCCCACAAACCCAGATCCTAGCCCCGAAGTGACAGCTTTCGAAACTCCGAAATGTAAATCTAAGTGGAAGGCCGAGACGAAGCTGGAAAGGTGAGTCTAACGTTGGAATTTACATTCAGTGAGGCGTCACTTGGAAGTGACGTGATATGTGCAATTCACTTATTTTCCCCGTACAAACCGTAATGAATTATTTAAACAAAGAATGCTTAATCAAACAAATACCCCACAAATACTCCCGATGGCGCGCACCTCAAATCGTCCAGATCCGGCCTTCACATGTAGCTCTGCTACCAAGCCCGGCTGAGCCGTTTCTACAGACAAGAGAGGGGGCAAAGGTGCGTTACTGGCTCCTTAAAACCAGTCGCTTCCGGCAGACGGGGCTCATCGGCCGTGGTTGGCAGCCGCTGCCTTGAGGCCATAACCACTCATGGGGGAGGAGTCGGGAGTGAACCCCGAGGGGAAAATCCAAAGCTGGAGTCCCTCAGGGAGTCCTACGTTGAGTTCAACACTGACCGGAGGCCTCAATCAAATGCTACTTAAATGTTAAATACACAACATATCCGACACACTTGGAATGATTAGCCACTGTGGAATGCGCACGCGCGCGCACACACACACACACGGTGCCCGAGGGCAAGATGGAAGTACACACCATGCCCACCCTGCTTGGCAGGAGTTGGCAGGACCAATTCAAGCCCCCACCCCCTCCCCTGTTGGGACACGTGTAGCTCCTCTACTCCGTGTGCGTCCGCCGGTGGTTCTGCAGTTGCCACGACCAAGTGAAGCTCTTCCCGCAGACGGTGCAGGAGAAGGGCCTCTCCCCGCCGTGGATCACGTGGTGCTGTTTCAGATGCACGGGGCTCTTGAAGGCCTTGCCGCAGTCGGGGCAGGGGAAGGGCCGCTCCTCGGTGTGGACCTGCCGGTGCTTCAGCAGGATGGAAGTCGTGCTAAAGCTCTTCCCGCAGTCGGGACAGGCGTAGGGCCTCTCCCCTGTGTGGGTCCGCCTGTGGACGTGGAGCTGTGACGACCGGGCAAAGCTCTTCCCACAGACCGAGCAGACGAAGGGCTTCTCTCCAGTGTGAACTCTCCGGTGTTCCACGAGGTGGGCAGACTGGACGAAGGCCTTGCCGCAGTCGGGGCAGGAGAAGGGCCGCTCGCAGCTGTGGGCGCACCGGTGCCCTTGTAGGTGAGAGTAGCGGCTGAAGGTCTTTCCGCAGGCGGGGCAGGAGAAGGGTTGCTGACAGCTGTGTTTGCGCCGGTGCCTCTGCAGGTTCGAGGACTGGTGGAAGGCCTTGCCACAGTCGGGGCAGGAGAAGGGCCGCTCGCAGGTGTGGGTGCGCTGGTGCCTCTGCAGGTTCGAGGACTGCTGGAAGGCCTTGCCACAGTCGGGGCAGGAGAAGGGCCGCTCGCCAGTGTGGGTGCGCAGGTGCGCCTCCAGGTGCGAGAAGCGGACGAAGGCCTTGCCGCACTCGGGGCACCGGGCGCTCCTCTCCCTGGTGTGGATCCGCCGGTGCTGCGAGAGGTCCTGGTCGCTCTTGTAGGTCTTGCCACAGACCTCGCACTGGAAGGGCCGGTTCTCAGTGTGAGCTTGCCAGTGGCGGCGCAGCAAGGACTGGTAAGCAAACACCTTCCCACACAGTGCGCAGGACAACAGGCCCTCCAGGTCGGGTCTGCTGCTCCGCACAGCCTCAGAAGCAGGTGTGTCCACAGGGCTGTCACTAGGCCTTCCTTCCATCATGCAATGGGCACTGTCCTGACACTCTCACCTCACTCTGCAACACCCCAGCGTAAATGTTTCTCATTAACTTTCTCTGACTTGTCCAACTACTTAACCTCTGCAATGTTGCTGTGGAGAGGGACAAAACCTGAAAAAAAAACAAAAACAGTTCTCAACGATAGGTTCATAGCAATAAATGTTATAGCCTTTCTCTGAAACTGTAATTGAAAAATCTGCTTTACCACATTAAGTATGATGTGATCTATCTGGATGTCACGCATACACACTCTTCTACACAAATTTCAGTGGAATCTGAATCACTGTGTAGAGGTCACAGCTCACATCACTCCCAAAACCACGGACCTATTTTTCTGCCCAGCTTCCTTGAAGTCCAGGGAATATATGTCCTCTGCCCAATGGCTGCGACAGTTAAAATGGATGAGAGAGTTAACAGAGAGGCTAAAGTAACTTAATGATCTCAAATCAAACGACTCGACAAGTCAGCAAAATTTAATCCGCGGAAATCCGCGCGTTGAGCTCTTCCGCCGACCGATGGCGGACTCTTTTCCCACAAGCCCCCACGCGCCACAAACAGCTCTATCTAATCAGCAGCGCCCTCTGCGCCATGCGATTTCGGACCTACCGAATGCTCTGCGCATGCTCTACTGTACTGTGCCAGAGTCCGCCCTGGCAGCTACACGGTGGCCACCGCCGGCTTCAAAACACCCACAACAACAACCGGCGGGAATCGGCAATGGGTGCCGGTGGAGGGCGGGTGGGGGGGGGGGGGGGAAATCACCGACCGCGCAACCGGGAGCTGGCGCCGCCGCCGACGGTTGGCCGAACCGGTCCCCCACGTGACTACAGCGCCCGCCCCCCCCACGTTCTGACGTCACTGCGGCTCATGATTGACAGTGGAATTCACCACTGCGAGTCCTGGAGGACTCAGCCCTTTGTTTGTCCTCCAAGTAATGGGACGGCCGAGGGGCGTAACCAAGACCTGATGATTGACGGGTCGGCCATCTTCAAAAGGATCCTCCCGACAAACACATCTTCACTCGGTCCCCACTCTCCGCTTTGCGCAGCGAGCTCTCTCCCTCGGTGAATCCCACGGCCAGCCGACCCTCCTCACTAACCCCCCTCTGGCTCCATGCCCTTTTCTCACTCTCACCGTCAGGAAGGAGGTTCAGGAGCCTAAAGGCAAACACTCGCGATTCAGGAACAGTTTCTTCCCCTCTGCCATCCGATTTCTGAATGGACAGTGAATCTGTGGACACTCCCTCACTATTGTTTCATTCCTGTTTTTGCAATTCTTGATTAACTTATCTGAGATATATATAAATTAAAAATAGTTACAAATTAAAAATTATACAAAGTTGAGAGTTGCATACAAAGCAAGAAGCCAATTAAAAAAAAGAATCAAAAATATAAATATTGTGTAGTGTATTGTATTGTACTGCTGCTGCAAAGTTAACAAATTTCACGACACCCACCGGTGATATTAAGCGTGATTCCGATTCTTTGCTGAGCACTTCTGCTCCAAAGTTAAAGGAGCATTTATTAACAAAGTATGTATACTTTATACCACCTTGTCTGCTTACTGACAGCCCCAAAACAGAGAAACCCAATGGAACGCATTAAGACGAAAGAAGCTTGTCGGACACCCAGCGTGCAGAGAGAAAAGAAATCTGTAAGCAACTCGCCTACAGAGCGAGGTTCACTGAAGTCCGCCAGCTGCAGGCCACAGTGTTGGCTCAGTGCAGACAGGTGAAGCTCACAGAGCCGGTCCATCCCTCGCCACCAGCCCCGACACCCCGATCTTTTCAGTCTGGCTTGGCACTTTTGGCCGTTCCTCGTTCTCCTACCTGGGCCCTGCCGCTCCAATACTCTCCTGGCCCGAGATCTGCCGCCTCGATTCGGCCTGTACCCGACCTTTCCAATTCGGCTCGCTGCGCAAATCGATCAAACCTCAGGTCTTTCCTCCTCTCGGGCTCGGGCTTGACTCCAAATCCGCTCCGGCAATGGACAAACATCGGCTCATTCCCCGTGCTCCGGCGCGGACCCCGCCCCGCCTCGCCTCGCCGCTGCCGCCCTCCACCTTCACAACTTCAGTTCACACGCAAAAATGCCAGATTGCAACACCTCATATTCCGTCTGAGCCTGCCCCCCCCCCCTTCTTTCATTCCCCACTCTGGCCTCAGACCGCGGAAGGTGAGTGACTCGGAGAGGGATTTCCATGGGTCGGGTTCCCAGGGATCTGCTGTTCTCACCATTCTAGATGGTGCTGGTCATGGGACTGGAAGGTGCTGGTCGTGGGTCTGGAAGGTGCTGGTCGTGGGTCTGGAAGGTGCTGGTCGTGGGTCTAGATGGTGCTGGTCGTGAGTCTGGAAGGTGCTGGTCGTGGGTCTGGAAGGTGCTGGTCGTGGGTCTGGAAGGTGCTGGTCATGGGTCTGGATGGTGCAGGTCGTGGGTCTGGATGGTGCTGGTCGTGGGTCTGGATGGTGCTGGTCGTGGCTCTCGATGGTGCTGGTCGTGAGTCTGGAAGGTGCTGGTCGTGGGTCTAGATGGTGCTGGTCGTGAGTCTGGAAGGTGCTGGTCGTGGGTCTGGATGGTGCTGGTCGTGGGTCTAGATGGTGCTGGTCGTGGGTCTGGAAGGTGCTGGTCGTGGGTCTGGAAGGTGCTGGTCGTGGGTCTGGAAGGTGCTGGTCGTGGGTCTGGAAGGTGCTGGTCGTGGGTCTAGATGGTGCTGGTCATGGGTCTGGAAGGTGCTGGTCGTGGGTCTGGAAGGTGCTGGTCATGGGACTGGAAGGTGCTGGTCGTGGGTCTGGATGGTGCTGGTCGTGGGTCTGGAAGGTGCTGGTCGTGGGTCTGGATGGTGCTGGTCGTGGGTCTGGATGGTGCTGGTCGTGGGTCTGGAAGGTGCTGGTCGTGGGTCTGGAAGGTGCTGGTCGTGGGTCTGGATGGTACTGGTCGTGGGTCTGGATGGTGCTGGTCGTGGGTCTGGAAGGTGCTGGTCGTGGGTCTGGAAGGTGCTGGTCGTGAGTCTGGAAGGTGCTGGTCGTGGGTCTGGAAGGTGCTGGTCGTGGGTCTGGATGGTGCTGGTCGTGGGTCTGGATGGTGCTGGTCGTGGGTCTGGATGGTGCTGGTCGTGGGTCTGGAAAGTACTGGTCGTGGGTCTGGAAGGTGCTGGTCGTGGGTCTAGAAGATGCTGGTCGTGAGTCTGGAAGGTGCTGGTCGTGGGTCTGGAAGGTGCTGGTCGTGGGTCTGGAAGGTGCTGGTCGTGGGTCTGGAAGGTGCTGGTCGTGGGTCTAGAAGATGCTGGTCGTGAGTCTGGAAGGTGCTGGTCGTGGGTCTAGAAGATGCTGGTCGTGAGTCTAGAAGGTGCTGGTCGTGGGTCTGGAAGGTGCTGGTCGTGGGTCTAGAAGGTGCTGGTCATGGGACTGGAAGGTGCTGGTCGTGGGTCTAGAAGATGCTGGTCGTGAGTCTAGAAGGTGCTGGTCGTGGGTCTGGAAGGTGCTGGTCGTGGGTCTAGAAGATGCTGGTCGTGAGTCTGGAAGGTGCTGGTCGTGGGTCTGGAAGGTGCTGGTCGTGGGTCTGGAAGGTGCTGGTCGTGGGTCTGGAAGGTGCTGGTCGTGGGTCTGGAAGGTGCTGGTCCTGGGTCTGGAAGATGCTGGTCGTGGGTCTAGATGGTGCTGGTCGTGAGTCTGGAAGGTGCTGGTCGTGGGTCTAGAAGGTGCTGGTCGTGGGTCTAGATGATGCTGGTCGTGGGTCTGGAAGGTGCTGGTCGTGGGTCTGGAAGGTGCTGGTCGTGGGTCTAGATGGTGCTGGTCGTGAGTCTGGAAGGTGCTGGTCGTGGGTCTAGAAGGTGCTGGTCGTGGGTCTGGAAGGTGCTGGTCGTGGGTCTGGAAGATGCTGGTCGTGGGTCTAGATGGTACTGGTCGTGGATCTGGAAGGTGCTGGTCGTGGGTCTGGAAGGTGCTGGTCATGGGACTGGAAGGTGCTGGTCGTGGGTCTGGAAGATGCTGGTCGTGAGTCTGGAAGGTGCTGGTCGTGGGTCTAGAAGGTGCTGGTCGTGAGTCTGGAAGGTGCTGGTCGTGGGCCTGGAAGGTGCTGGTCGTGGGTCTGGAAGGTGCTGGTCCTGGGTCTGGAAGGTGCTGGTCCTGGGTCTGGAAGATGCTGGTCGTGGGTCTAGATGGTGCTGGTCGTGAGTCTGGAAGGTGCTGGTCATGGGTCTAGAAGGTGCTGGTCGTGGGTCTAGATGATGCTGGTTGTGGGTCTGGAAGGTGCTGGTCGTGGGTCTGGAAGGTGCTGGTCGTGGGTCTAGATGGTGCTGGTCGTGAGTCTGGAAGGTGCTGGTCGTGGCTCTAGAAGGTGCTGGTCGTGGGTCTGGAAGGTGCTGGTCGTGGGTCTGGAAGATGCTGGTCGTGGGTCTAGATGGTACTGGTCGTGGATCTGGAAGGTGCTGGTCGTGGGTCTGGAAGGTGCTGGTCGTGGGTCTGGAAGGTGCTGGTCCTGGGTCTGGAAGGTGCTGGTCCTGGGTCTGGAAGATGCTGGTCGTGGGTCTAGATGGTGCTGGTCGTGAGTCTGGAAGGTGCTGGTCATGGGTCTAGAAGGTGCTGGTCGTGGGTCTAGATGATGCTGGTCGTGGGTCTGGAAGGTGCTGGTCGTGGGTCTGGAAGGTGCTGGTCGTGGGTCTAGATGGTGCTGGTCGTGAGTCTGGAAGGTGCTGGTCGTGGGTCTAGAAGGTGCTGGTCGTGGGTCTGGAAGGTGCTGGTCGTGGGTCTGGAAGATGCTGGTCGTGGGTCTAGATGGTACTGGTCGTGGATCTGGAAGGTGCTGGTCGTGGGTCTGGAAGGTGCTGGTCGTGGGTCTGGAAGGTGCTGGTCGTGAGTCTGGAAGGTGCTGGTCGTGGGTCTAGATGGTTGGAAGGTGCTGGTCGTGGGTCTGGAAGGTGCTGGTCGTGAGTCTGGAAGGTGCTGGTCATGGGTCTGGAAGGTGCTGGTCGTGGGTCTAGATGGTGCTGGTCGTGGGTCTGGAAGGTGCTGGTCGTGGGTCTGGAAGATGCTGGTCGTGAGTCTGGAAGGTGCTGGTCGTGAGTCTGGAAGGTGCTGGTCGTGGGTCTAGATGGTGCTGGTCGTGGGTCTGGAAGGTGCTGGTCGTGGGTCTGGAAGGTGCTGGTCGTGGGTCTGGAAGGAGCTGGTCATGGGTCTGGAAGGTGCTGGTCGTGGGTCTAGATGGTGCTGGTCGTGGGTCTGGAAGGTGCTGGTCGTGGGTCTAGAAGGTGCTGGTCGTGGGTCTGGAAGGTGCAGGTCGTGGGTCTAGAAGGTGCAGGTCGTGGGTCTGGAAGGTGCTGGTCGTGAGTCTGGAAGGTGCTGGTCGTGAGTCTGGAAGGTGCTGGTCGTGGGTCTAGATGGTTGGAAGGTGCTGGTCGTGGGTCTGGAAGGTGCTGGTCGTGAGTCTGGAAGGTGCTGGTCATGGGTCTGGAAGGTGCTGGTCGTGGGTCTAGATGGTGCTGGTCGTGGGTCTGGAAGGTGCTGGTCGTGGGTCTGGAAGATGCTGGTCGTGAGTCTGGAAGGTGCTGGTCGTGAGTCTGGAAGGTGCTGGTCGTGGGTCTAGATGGTGCTGGTCGTGGGTCTGGAAGGTGCTGGTCGTGGGTCTGGAAGGTGCTGGTCGTGGGTCTGGAAGGAGCTGGTCATGGGTCTGGAAGGTGCTGGTCGTGGGTCTAGATGGTGCTGGTCGTGGGTCTGGAAGGTGCTGGTCGTGGGTCTAGAAGGTGCTGGTCGTGGGTCTGGAAGGTGCAGGTCGTGGGTCTAGAAGGTGCAGGTCGTGGGTCTGGAAGGTGCTGGTCGTGAGTCTGGAAGGTGCTGGTCGTGAGTCTGGAAGGTGCTGGTCGTGAGTCTGGAAGGTGCTGGTCGTGGGTCTAGATGGTGCTGGTCGTGGGTCTGGAAGATGCTGGTCGTGGGTCTGGAAGGTGCTGGTCGTGGGTCTAGATGGTGCTGGTCGTGTGTCTGGAAGGTGCTGGTCGTGGGTCTGGAAGGTGCTGGTCGTGGGTCTGGAAGGTGCTGGTCGTGGGTCTAGAAGGTGCTGGTCGTGGGTCTGGAAGGTGCAGGTCGTGGGTCTAGAAGGTGCAGGTCGTGGGTCTGGAAGGTGCTGGTCGAGAGTCTGGAAGGTGCTGGTCGTGAGTCTGGAAGGTGCTGGTCGTGGGTCTAGATGGTGCTGGTCGTGGGTCTGGAAGGTGCTGGTCGTGGGTCTGGAAGGTGCTGCCTTAGGATCTCTGGTGTGTTGTTGCAGTGCATCTTGTAGACAGTACACACTGCGGCAACTGTCCGTCGATGGTGGGGGGATTGGATGCTTGTGGAAGGGGTACCAGTCAAGAGGGCTGCCTTGTACTGGGTGGTGCCAAGCTTGTGATGTGTCTAACCTCCTTGAGCTTCCAAGAACGTAGAGGCATTGGCATGTCTTCTTCATGGACCCACAACAGGTCGGCCAGAAGCCTGAAGCTATTAACTCTTTCCACCTTCTACCCACCAATGAGATCTCCCCAGTTCCTCGTTCTGCTCAACTGTTAATTCCTTGGCTTATTGCTGCTGATCGAGAGGTTGGAATTTCTGCTCCAACTGTTGAGTTCATGTCTGGAAGCCATCAAGGCCCCCTGCCACCCCTGTCAGGCTCTCTTCACACTTCAGGAAGGAGGTACAGGAGCCTCAGGCCTTACACCAACAGGTTGAAAAGCAGTTATGGCCCTTCAACCATCAGGCTCCTGAACCAGAGTGCATAACTTCACTCGCCCCAACGTGGGACAACAGAAAGCTGGAAATGGAAGCAGAGGACTGATGACAGGAGGGCGTTGAGTCGACGGACTGGGCCGTGTTCAAGGACTCATCTGTCAATCTGAATGAATACAGCAGGGTTGTCACGGACTTTATAAAAACAGCTGTAGATGAATGCGTCCCCACAAAGTCATTCCAAGTCTTCCCCAGCCAGAAGCCCTGGATGAACCATAAGATGGGGAATTTTCTAAGGGCCAGATCAGAGGCACTCAAGTGTGGTGACCATGGAAGTTACAGGACAATCTTCAGAAAGCCACCTCACGGGCGAAGTGGCAGTTCTGGACTAAACTTGAATCAATGAAGGACGCTCGACGGTTGTGGCAGAACTTCAATATCATCTCTCACAAAGTAAAGATCTGCGACACAGGTGACAACAGGGTTTTGCTTCTGGGTGAGCTCAATGACGTCTACGTTTGCTTTGACCATGAGAACATGGAGAAACCGTCACGGACTCCCAGAGCCCCCGATGATCCCACCATTCCGGTCTCTGAAGCCGATGTGAGAACGGCCTCCAGGAGGGTGAATCCACGGAAAGCATCCGGCCCAGATGGGAACCTGGGCGAGTGCTGATCAGCTGCTGGAGTGTTCACCGAGATCTTTAACCTCCCGCTTCGGCACACTGAGGTACCCAGAAGAACGAGGTAACCTGCCTCAATGCCTTTCATCCAGTAGCACCTATACCTACTGTGATGAATTGTTTTGAGAGGTTGGAGACGAAGCATATCAACTCTGCCTGAGAAGCAACTTAAATCTGCTCCAATATGCCTACTGGTGCAACAGGTCCACAGCAGATCTCATCTCATTCACTCAACCCTGGAGCATCTGGACAGAAAAGATGCACACATCAGGATGCTCTTTATCGACTACAGCTCAGCATTCAACACTATCGTCATAGCAAAACTAATCAATAAGCTTCCAGACCTTGGCCTCAATACCTCCCTGTGCAATCGTATCCTCTCTTGTAGAACACATTCAGTTGAGATTGGCAACAACATCTCCACCATGATCTCCAGCAGCTCAGGTGCATTACAGGCCTCTGTGCTTAGCCCCCTGCTTGACTCGCCTTATAACTATGACTGTGAGGCTAAGCACAGCCCCAATGCCATATTTAAGTTTGCTGTTGATGCCACAGTCACTGGCCAAATCAAAGGTGGTGATGAATCAGCACATTTCAACTAGGCCACGGAGATGACTATTAACTTCAGGAGAGGTCCGTGAGCCAATCCTCCTTGGAGGATGATGGGGAGAGGTGGCAACTTTAAATTCCTTGGTGTTATTATTTCAGTGGACCTGTCCTGTGGAATTATGAAGAAAGCACAACAGCACCTCTACTTCCTTAAGAGTTTGCGAAGGTTCAGCGTGACAGTAAAACTTGACAATCTTCCATAGATGTGCAGTGAGGAGTCTATGGACTGGCTGCATCACAGCCTCAAAAGACAAATCCTACAAAATGTAATGGATGCAGCCCAGCCCATCAAGGGTAAAGTCCTCCCTATGACTGAGCATATCTACACCAGAGTGCTGTTGCAGGAAGGTAGCGTCCATCATCAGAGAACCCCCCCTCCCCCCCGCCAACCACCATCCAGGCCACGCTCTCTTCTCGCTGCTACCATCAGGAAGAAGGTACCGGAGCCTCAGGACCTACACCACCAGGTTCAGGAACAGTAACTATCCCTCAAACATCAGGCCCTTGAAACAGGGGAATAATTTCACTCACCCCCTCCACGACCCATGGACTCCCTCTCAAAGACTCCTCATCTCATGTTCTCAATATTTATTGCTTATTTATGTATTATTGTTATTTCTTTCTTTCTTCTTGCACAGCTTGTGGTCTTTTGGTCAGTGGTTGAATGAACAAGTTGGTGCGCTCTTTCATTGATTCCATTATGGTTATTTTTCCATTATAGATTATTGACTACACCCGCAAGGAAATGATTCTCAGGGTTGTATGTGGCGACATATATGTACTTTGATAATGAATTTACTTTGAACTTTGAAAAGAGGCCAGACTGTTGCTATACTGAGGGGGTGACTAGGGATCGCTGGTTGGTTTAATAACCCGATGACTGTAGGGAAATAGCTGTTCTTCAACGGGGCAGGGCAAAGGGACCTCAGGCTTCCGTAACTCCTGCCTGAAGATAGCCGTGAAGACATGGCAGGGCCCCATTAGTGGGGCAACTTAGATGATGGAATGAGAAGAGGGAGGCAGCACTAGTGGAGAGGGATGTAAGAGAGCTGATCGGTTCAGGAGACTGATAGTCCTCCGGATGCCTAAGAAAGTGAAGATGCTATGAGTCACGTGGATCCCAGTAACAAAATCACGTTTATCGTTCGTATGTCATGAAAGTTGTTGTTTAGGACTGCAATACAGTGCAAGACATAACTATTAATCTAAGTTATAATCTTGGCACGGTGGTGTAGTGGTTAGCACAATGGTTTACAGTGCAGGCGACTCGGGTTCAAATCCCGTCGCTGCCTGTAGGAGTTTGCACGTTCTCCCCGTGACCGCGTGGGTTTCCCCCGGGTGACCTGGTTTCCTCCTGCAGTCTAAAGACTGGTGGGCTACTTGATCATTGTAAATTGTCCCATGATTAGGCTAGGATGAAATCGTGGGGTTGCTGGGCCGGGGAGGATTAAAGGGCCGGAAGGGCCTATTCCATGCTGCACCTCAGTAAATAACATCACAAAAGAGTCACGAGGAAGTGTTTACGGGTTGCCAGACCGTTTGGAGATCTATTCTGATGGTGGGAACGAGAAGAAGATGGTGAAGATTCTTGGGGCCACCGTCCTGAGGCTGTGGACGGTGGGGTGGACTGTGGCCACGTTGGACCTGGCTGAGTCTGCCAACAGCTCCCTGCAGCTTCTCCCGATCGCAGTATGTCCAGAATCATGAGGAGTCCAGGACACGTAGGTGACAAGGAACGTCAAGCTGTCGACCATCTCCAACCGTCTCCCGTGGCGAGACCCTCGTCCTTTCTCAGTTTGACACTCGCCTTGTTAAGATGATGCTCCAGGGTGTTGTTCTGATCCCTGGTAACAACAACGTTTGGCACCTCACCGAATTCTATGACAAATGTCCGCATGGCAACATCTCCACGTCCTCAGGAGTTGTACACAATCCCAGCTCACAGGAGCAGAAATGTTGTGGACACGGCCTGCTCCGTCACGGGGCGTAAAGAAATACCCCACCCACTGGAAATTCTCCCTTCCATCAGGCAGAAGACTGCAAGCTCAAAGGGTAGGACGAGGGAACACAAACTGATCCTCACAGAGGGATCAGAAGTGGAGAGAGTGAGCAGTTTCGAGTTCCATTGGTGTCAACATCTCTGAGGATCTAACCTGGTCCCAGCGTATCGCTGCAGCTGTAAAGAAGGCGAGACGGCGACTGTACTTCACCGGGAGTTTGAGGAGATCTGGGTTTGTCCTAAACTTCTACAACTGGACCGTGGAGAGCTGCTGGTGTGGGGGGTGGGGGGAGTTACCGCACAGGATCGAAGCAATGGGATCAACATGCATGAAACGGCGCACCCTGATGCCTTCACCATCGTTTTGGGAGATTTTAACCAGGCCAGCTTGAAGAAGTCTCTTAATAGTTACCACCAACAAATCATTTGTATCACCAGAGGAAACAACACACTCGACCACTGTCAAGAATGTTTAGCACACCCTCACTTCAGGAAGTCAGAACACCTGGCTGTACTTCTCCTCCCTGAGAATAGGTAGAGAGTGAAGACTGCAGCACCGGTAGTGAGGACCAAGAAGGTATGAACAAGGGAAGCACAGGAGTGCTTACAGGACTGCTTTGAATCGGTGGTCTGGACCGTATTCAGGGATTCATCTCCAAATCTGGATGCGTATTCTGCAATTATTACCAACATCATTAAAACCTGTGTGAATGAGCATGTGACTACAGAGATTTGCTGTACGTTCCCAAATCAAAAGCCGTGGATGAACCAGGAGGTGCATCATCTGCTGAGGGCCAGATCTGCGGTATTTGAATCTCCTGACCCAGTTCTGTACAGGAAAACCAGGTATGACTTGCAGAGGCAATTCCGAGCAACGTTGGACGCGGCATCGAATACACATCTATTCTGGCAGGTTTGGCAAGTCATTACTGCCTACAAAATGAAACCCAATAGAGATGCTTCACTGCCAGAAGAACTCAACATATTCTATGCCCGCTTTGAAAGGCAGAATATAACTACAGCTACGAAGATCCCTGCTGCACCCGGTGACCCTGTGATCTCTGTCTCGGAGATCGACGTTAGCCTGTCTTTAAAGGGAGTGAACACTCGCAAGGTGGCAGGCCCTGTCGGAGTACCTGGCAAAGCTCCAAAAACTTGTGCCAACCAACTGGTGGGAGTATTCCAGGACATTTTCAACCTCTCACTGCTATGGGTGGAAGTTCCCACTTGCTTCAAAAAGTCAACAATTACACCCGTGCCTAATAAAAATAATGAGAGCTGCCTTAATGACTATCACTCAGTAGCGATCACTTCTACAGTGATGAAATGCTTTGAGAGGTTGGTCATAACTAGATTGAACTCCTGCCTCGGCAAGGACCTGGACTCACTGCAATTTGCCTATCGCTACAATAGGTCAATGCCAGACGCAATCTCAATGGCTCTTCATGTGGCTTTAGACCACCTGGACAATACAAACACCTTTGTCAGGATGCTGTTCACCGATTATAACTCAGAATTTAACACCATCATTCCCACAATCCTCACTCATAAGGTACAGAACCTGGGCCTCTGTACCTCTCTCTGCAATTGGATCCTCGACTTCCTAACTGTGTTATTGGTGACAGTATCTCCTCTTGCAGACGATTAACACTGGTGCACCTCAGGAGTGTGTGCTTAGCCCCCTGCTCTACTCCCTTGATACCCATGCCTGTGTGGCTCCACATAGCTCAAATACCATCTATAAATTTGCTGATGATACAACCATTGTTGGTAGAATCTCAGATAGAGATGAGAGGGCATCCTGGAGTGAGATATGCCAACTAGTGGAGTGGTGTCACAGCAACAACCTTGCAGTCAACATCAGTAAGATGAAAGAGCTGATTGTGGACTTCAGGAAGGGGAAGACTTACTCGTGGGTACCAGCCTCTGTAATATCCAAGACATCTTCAAGGAGCAGTGCCTTAGGAAGGCGGTATCCATCATTAAGGACCCCCATACCCAGGCCATGCCCTTTTCTCATTGTTACCGTCAGGAAGGAGGTACAGAAGCCTGAAGGCACACACTCAGCGATTCAGGAACAACTTTGTCCCCTCTGCCATCCAATTCCTAGATGGACGTGGAGCCCATGAACACTACCTTACTTTTTAAAAAACACATATTATCTCTGTTTTAACATTAATTTATTTAATATACATTTATATTCTTGCTGTAATCGATCTATTCTTTCTATATTATCGTGTACTCCATTGGGCTGCTGCTGGAAAGTTAACAGATTTCACGATATATGCCGGCAATATTAAACCTGATTCTGGGGAGTCTGCCGCCAGGTTCAGGAAGGGTTCTAATCGACCCTTATACCCCCAGTGCAATGGTTTGAACAGTATGCAACGCACACTTTCATTGTATCTCGGTAATCAACCAATGCGATAATTTGGCTCCAACGACGAGTCAATCAACGGGTCCTGGTTACGCCCCTCGGCCACCCCATTGGGTAGACGACAAGCTGCCAATCAGGAGCCACGCGCGGGGAGCTGCGGAGACGTCACAGGGTGGGACGGGCGCTGGGGTCACGTGGGCGGCCGCTTGGGCCAACGGGCAGCGGCGGAGCCTATTTCCCGGCGGCGCGGCCCGGCCGCTCGGCGCTTCGCACCGGATTCTCCCGCGATCCCGCCCCGCCGCCGGGGGCGGCTGCTTGCTCCCGAGCGCCGTCCGCCGAGCGCGCGCCAGGGCGGCTGACTTGGGCGGACGTGCGCCCACACCGCCGAGCATGCGCAGTGTCATCGGAGCGACCGACGTTACGTGGCTCGGAGAGGGCTGGCTGATCAGATAGAGCAGTTTCTGAAGCCCCGATGACTTGTGGGATGAGTATCCGCCATCCGCCCAAGCTTTTTGTCACAGCCTACGCCGTTTGCCCTTTTGGCTATCTGGGATTTTGACTCACTTTGTATGGCCGTCTCCACACCAGCGTTGGGCCAGAGAAAGTTGAAACCAAACACTCACACTGAGACCTTGCAGAGTGACGTGGGAGCGTCTGGACCCGACTGACAACGACCACCGCCCAATGGGAGAAAAGCCCGGCGACGTCCCTGTAGTCAGACCTGCCTTCGAAGGCGGCGAGGCTGTACAGTGGATCGCGCCTGCCCGGGAGGGCCAGTTGCCCTGCACGCTATGTGGGAAGGTGTTCGCTAACCAGTCCAAGTTGCGCCGCCACTGGCTGGTCCACACTGACGCTCGGCCCTTCATATGCGCCGACTGCGGTAAGGCTTTCAAGAGCGGCTCGCAGCGATCGCGGCACCAGCGGATCCACACCGGCGAGAGGAGCTTCATCTGCGCCGACTGCGGCAAGGTCTTCGCAAATTTCTCGCTCCTGCAGGCGCACCGGCGCACCCACACCGGCGAGCCACCCTTCTCCTGCATTGACTGCGGTAAAGCCTTCAGCCACTCCTCGCAGTTGCAAAGGCACCGGCGCACCCACACCGGCGAGCGGCCCTTCTCCTGCCCGGAATGCGACAAGACCTTCGGCCACTCTTCGCACCTGCACAGACACCGGCGCACCCACACCGCCGAGCGGCCCTTCTCCTGCCCCGACTGCGGAAAGGCCTTCTTCCGGTCCTCTGACCTGCTGGAGCACCAGAGGGTCCACACTGGGGAGAAGCCCTTCGTCTGCCCCGTATGCGAGAAGGACTTCGCCCGGTTGTCGCAACTCAGGGCCCACCGGCGAATCCACACGGGGGAGAGGCCCTACGCCTGTCCTGACTGCGGGAAGAGGTTTAGCAGGGCCTCCATCTTGTTGCAGCACCGGCAGGTCCACACCGAGGAGCGGCCCTTCCCCTGCCCCGACTGCGGCAAGGCCTTCAAAAGCCCCCTGAACCTGAAGCAGCACCATGTGATCCACGCCGGGGAGAGGCCCTTCTCCTGTGCCGTCTGTGGGAAGGCCTTTGCCCGGTACTCCAACCTGCAGGCGCACCGCCGGGTGCACTCCAGAGTGAAGAGGTTCTCCTGCCCCGAGTGTGGCAAGGCTTTTGCGCACACCTCGAATCTGCTGGCGCACCAGCGCATCCACACCGGCAAGCGGCCTTTCTCCTGCCCCGACTGCGCCAAGACCTTCATCTACGCCTCGCACCTGGTGGTGCATCGGCGCACCCACACCGGCGAGCGGCCCTTCCCCTGCCCCGAATGCGGCAAGGCCTTCACCCACTCCTCACATCTGCAGGCCCACCGGAGGATCCACACCGGGGAGAAGCCCTTCGCCTGCCCCGTCTGCGGGAAGTGCTTCACCCAGTCGTCGCAGCTTCAGACTCACCGACGGACCCACACGGGGGAGAGGCGTTACGCCTGTTCCGACTGCGGCAAGGCCTTCGCCCGCTCCAACAACCTGCGGACGCACCAGCGGGTTCACGCCGAGGAGACGAACTTTCCCTGACGCTGGTGGGCCAACGCATTCTCCCACTCCTTGTACCTGCTGACGCACCGCACACCCACATCGACCAACGGCCCCGAAGCTTCGCATGCCCCGACTGCAGCAAGGCCTTCAACTCCTCCCGGCTCCTGCCCCACCGGGCGGCCACGTCAAGGAAAGAACCATCGCCTTCCGTGATCGCGGTAAGGGCTTCATCGGGCCGACGCTGCTCCAGAACTACCGGCAGACCCGCACGGGATAGAGGCGTTTTGGGTGTCTCGACTGCGGGAGGGTCTTCACTCGGGCCTCCCAGCTCTCGGCCCGCTGGAAGGTAGGGTCATAATTCGGGCGAGGGTGGGTGGTTTGTGCTTCTGAACTCCCTCGGGGGCCAGGGGATGGGGGTGGGGGTTTGCGCGCTCTCCCTGCCGCTCTCTGGATTTCCTCTCGGCTGCTAGGCCGTTCCCTGCAGTCCACAGCGGTAACTGCAAACCCCCGAGGCCTATTGGCTAAGAATAAAACCTGAGGGGAGGGGTGGTGTAAAATAAGGGGGGGGGGGAGAGACTGCAAGCAAGTTTGTCTGCGGAATGCAGTAAGCCTGCAGTTGTGCACTCACAGATATGCGCCCCGGGCAGTCGTGGAAAGAAAGAGGTGGGATCCCGGTAAACGTGAGCAGTCACAGACCTTTGATCCACGTTGCTGCGCCCACAACTAAACCCTTCTGCCTACATAACGTCCAAATCAAATCCAAGTTTAATTATCATGCAACCCTGCATGAATACAGCCAAACGGAACGGTGTTCCTCTGCGGCCAATGTGCAAACTCAGCAGCAGATGACTCAAAATACCACAGTCACCCAAGAAAAACCCCATACAGCTGGCGCCCCAGAGTGACAGGTCCTGCAGATTGATGGGGAGGCAGCCAGCTTGTCATTCCACTGATCGAACACTGGAGGGCAGCACGGGCGGGAGAGGCTGGCCACCTCCAGCGTCCCAGCTCCTGGACTGCAATAGCAGGCAAGCCCACGGCTTGAGGCCCAGTCCTTGCTACAAACGAGGCCACGCAGCGACCCAGCAGGCTGTCGCACCACCAAGTTAATAGGCCTGCGGCGTCTTCTATTATCACTGACCAACGGGGTCTTGCGATCGCGGGAGAAATGTTCAGGACAATCGCCCACACTTCCACTGTGCACACCAGCTCGGACGCAGTTCCTCCAGCACTCAGCCCAGCTCCGCTAACCCACAAGTAGCTCGCTGACAGGGTAGACTTGCAGTCCCCAAAGTTCTTGGAGCCCAGTATTACCTTGCAATTGTTAAAAAGGCATTTAACAAGGGGGGGGGGAGAAAAAACACCTTTGGTTGGCCCCTGAGAGACGGCCACGTCCACATGCACTGCCATCTTACCGGAAATGTCTGGACTGAACTCCATCCGCCACCTCCCAGCCCCACTCTGCACCCTATCGATGTCCTGTTGCATCTGCTACAAGCTCCTCCACTGTGCACCACAGCACCAGTTACCCACATTTCCCCATCCTCATCCCAGGGGGTCGTCACCCCTGGGTGGCAAAAGGCAGGTTAAATGGGTGACTGTCAGGAAAGGGAAGGGAATTGGGTGGCCAGATCAGAGTGCCCCGTGGTCATTCCCCTCAGTAACATGTATCTCACTTCGGATGCTGATGGGGGGAGGTGGGGAATGACTGGGTTTCTGGCACGGACCCTGGTGTTATGGCTCAGAGGTGAAGAGGACAATAGTGGTGATAGGAGGTTCCATAGTCAGAGGAACGGAGGAGAGTTCCTGTGGGTGCGGTAGACACACCCGGATGGTATGTTGCTGCCCAGGTGCCAGCGACAGGGATGGCTTGTGGCACTCGAAGGGGAGGGTGAGCAGCCGGGAATCTTGGTGCATATTGGCACCAATGACATAGGCAGGAAGGGAGAGCAGGTCCTGGAGAGAGACTTTAGGGAGCTGTGGAAGAAAGTTAAAAAGCAGGACCACTGGGTTAGTAACCACGGGATTGCGGCCTGCGTCACACGTCAGTGAGGGCGATTTGGCAGGTGGGTGTGTGGCTGAGGAATTGGTGCAAGGGTTCAGATTTGTGGATCACTGGGACTTCTGTGGAAGGTGTGGCCTGTATATTAAAAAGGGTGGGTTACGCCTGAGTCCCACCAATATCATTGCTGGAGTTGTTGGGAAGGGTTCAAACAAATTTGACGGGCGGGAGGGGGAGAACCAGAGTGATAATGCTGAGGGATAAGGTGGTTGGTTTACAAAGAGGTAATTTGTAGTGAGGAGAGCCTGATGACAGGGCAAAATTGGAGTGAGTTGCAATGTGAAAGGTGGACAACATTGAATAGGGTAAATACAGGACTGACGGTGTTGTATTTGAATGTGTGGAGTATATGAGATAAGCTGGATGAACTTGTAGCACAGAAACAGATTGGCATGTATGACGTTGTGGGCATCACTGAATCACGGCTGAAGGAAGATGATGCCAGGATGTCCGAGGATACACATGTATCAGAACAGGCAGGAAGGCAGAGAGGGTGTTGGCTCTGTTGATTTTAAAAACAAAAAGAAGAAAGCAAATCATTAGAAAGAGGTGACATAGGGTCGGAAGGTGTTGAATCCTTGTGGATAGAGCTAAGGAAATGCAAGGGTAAAAACTCGCTGATGGCAGTTGTATACAAACAGTGGTAAAGATATGTATGGGGTGCAGCTTGCAATGGGAGATGGAAGATGCAATGTTACGATGGTCATGGGGAATTTCGATATGCAGGTAGATCGGGAAAATCAGGTTGGTGCTGGATGGCAAGAGGGGGATTTCCACATTGCCGACAAGATGGCTTTTTTGGATCATCTCTTGGTTGAGCCTGCTGGAGGAACAGCTATTCTGGACTGGGTGTTTTGTAATGAACTGGAATTGATGAGAGAGCTTAAGGTAAAAGAACCTTTAGGGGCCAGTGATCATAATATGATAGAATTCACCCTACAATTTGATGAGGAGAAGCTAAAGCCAGTTTTAATGTATTTCAGTAGGGTAAAGGGAATTACAGAGGCATGAGCGAGGAGTTGGACAGAATTGATTCAAATGGAACACTGGCAGGGATGATGACACAGCAACAATGGCTGGAAATTCTGTAAGATGCAGGATATATACATCCCAAAGAGGAAGAAGTATTCTAAAGGCAAGATGACACAGCCATGGCTGACGAGAAGTCAAACCCAAAGAGAGGGGGTATATAATTGAGCAAAAATTAGTGGGATGTTGGAGGATTGGGAAGCTTTTAAAAACCACCAGTAGGCAACTAAAAAGTCAGAAAGGAGGAACAGATGAAATATGAAGATAAGCTAAGTAATAATAAAGAGGCCACCAAAAATTTCTTTGGTTACATAAAGTGAAAAGAGGCAAGAATATATATTGGACTGCTGGAAAATGATGCTGGAGAGGTAGTAATCCGACAATGAAATGACGGATAAACTGAGTGAGTATTTTGGATCAGACTTCACTGGGGAAGACAGCAGCAATATGCCAGAAGTTCAACAGTGTCAGGGGGCAGAAGTGTGTGAAGTTGCCATTACTTGGGAGAAGTTTCTGTGTAAGCTGGAGGGTCTGAAGGTAGGTAAGGCACCTGGACCAGATGGTGTACAGCCCAGGGTTCTGAAGAGATGATGGAGGCTTTGTGATGATCATTCAAGCTTCTTGTATGGTTCTGGAGGACTGGAAGAATTGCTATTTAAGAAGGAAGAAAGGCTGAAGAAGGAAACTATAGGCCAGTTGGCCTGACCTCAATAGTTGGGGAGATGTTGGAGTCGATTATTAAGGATGATATGTCAGGGTACTTGGAAATGCATGATAAAATAGACCGTAGTCAGCACGGTTTTCTCAAGGGAAAATCTTGCCAGACTAATTTGTTGGAATTCTTTGAAGAAATAACGAGCAGGATAGACAAAAGAGAATCAGTTGACGACGTGTACTTGGATTTTCAGAAGGCCTTTGACAAGGTGCCACACATGAGGCTGCTGAACAAGTTAAGAGCCCCTGGTATTACAGGAAAGACACTAGCATGGGTAAAGTGGCTGATTGGCAGGAGGCAGAGAGTGGGAATAAAGGGAGCCTTTTCTGACCGGCTGCCGGTGTTCCACGGGGTTCGTGTTCGGTCTGGTTCGTTTTACATTACATATCAATGACTTGGATGATGGAATTGATGGTTTTGCTGCAAAGTTTGCAGACAATATGACAACAGGTGGAGGGGCAGGTAGTTTGAGGAAGTAGGGAGGCTACAGAAGGATTTGGACCGATTAGGAGAATGGGCAAAGAAATGACAGATGGAATACAGTGTCGGGAAGTGTACGGTCATGCACTTTGGTAGAAGAAACGAAAGGGTTGACGTTTTCTAAATAGAGAGAAAATACAAAACACAGAAGCACAAAGGCACCTGGGAGTTCTTGTGCAGGATTCCCTAAAGGTTAGTCTGTGGTGAGGGAGGGAAATGTGATGTTAACATTCAGTTCAAGAGGACTGGAACATAAAATCAAGGAGGTAATGTTGAGGCTTTATAAAGCCCTGGTGAGGCCTCGCTTGGAGTATTGGGAGCAGCGTTGGGCCCCTCGTCTGAGCACTGACGTGCAGAAACTGGAGAGGGTTCAAAGGAAGTTCGTGGAAGTGATTCTGGCATTCGAAGCCCTGGATTCAGAAGATTGAGGGGTGACCGTGTCAACCTGGAGTTATTAACCTGCTCAGTTGAGGAAAAACACCAGAGACACGAAATTACCTCTGAAACTGTTTTTATTCAGAGAGGAGTTCGCAGCCCCACGCACTTCGGGCGCAAGGTAGCCAACTCCCAATTTGTCGGTTTACAAAGGTCATACTTATACCCAAAAGCAAGGTACTACATTCGCAAATATGGTTACCGATTCAAATCCATCAATTGATTGGCTATTGCATTAGCTAAGCACGCGAAATACTCGGAATAAGCATAGATGCAAGCGTAATATTTGGGATGGGTATGGACGCAAGCAAAACACTCGAAATAGGTATATAGCTCAAAATACTTTGCCAAACGCATTGTCTTGTGGTCGCAGGGTTCCTCTTCGTTGTGGTTGCCACATGCTGCCTGGCATCTTATTTTGGCTACCTCTTCCCTGTCCTCCTACACTTCCCCAATGACGTATCCTCTCCCTGGTCCTGTCTACATATTTTGCTACACTTACCCCTCGCCCACCCCTTCTACACGTACCCCTTACTCTCTTCACATTCTCATTCCCTCCTGTGATCGTGAAATGATCACTCATCAATATGGTGAAAATCCTCTGGTGCAGGTTCAAGGAGTTCGGTGGCCTCGACAGTTGCCCGTACTACCATCAGTGGCTTAGCCAGCAGCAGGTCCCCTAACGAGGCCATCATGCGGTTCAGAACACATTGGACAATGGCGATACAGACAAAAATCCCTATAATAGCCGTCAGCGCGTAAATAGCCCCATTGATCAACCAGTCCTTCCACGCACTTAGTCCCCAGTCCCCCCACCCTGCCCAACCTGTTCCTTCCTTAATGGATCCTAACTGTTCATCTATTTTGTTCATATACCGCGTTATGTTGGCAGTAGCATCGTCTAGCCCCATTATGCATTTGTCCTTTCCAATGGCGCCGAGCCCACCCTCCCTGGCAAGGAGGTAATCAAGTGCATAGCGGTTTTGCATGGAGAGGAGCTGCAGTTGGTTAAGGCTGTCAGTTATGAGTCTTAATGCTCTCCTGGTGGCGTTCCCAAGGCTCATGAGACCACAGGCCGGATAGTTCCGATTGTGGGCCGCCATAGTGGCTCCTGATGCCCCCAAAGAGAAAAAAACCAGCTGCCCCGTATCCGGCCACCTGACCTGCGGTTAGGGTGGTCAGGACTTGGTAATCTGCACAAGATACTTGGGAGACCACTCTCTTGTACCTCCCAGAGGGGCGGGACAGGGGACTCCGTCCCAGGGCAAGGGATCACGGTGGGGGAGGAAGGTGCCATAGGCCACTGAGGAAGGGTATGGGTACTCCAGGAAGTTGGTGGCAATGCTGTTATAGAAGAAAAAAATACCCTGGGAGGGTATACATGGTCTCAGTGCAACCTTTACCCTTTAGGTTTTTGTCGTCGCTCCACTGCCCCACACCGGCAGAGGGGTACACTCATTTGGTACCCCTGCAATAGTCAGCTAGTGGGGATACATGATCATTGACTCGGAGGTGGGTGCGGTTCCCCTCCCCACAAAGGAGTTGCACCCCCTGGTTCAGGGGCTGGCACTTTGTCTCATGGCAGGAGCAAGAGATCCCTAAGGGGCCCTTGGTGGGGTGACACTCCCTTTTCCTACTGGGCTTAGAGAGGCAGGTGATGTCATTCGAGACGTACACGTCTGAACATCCCCACCCTGTTCCGAAGTAGCAGCTCTCATATACTCCGTCACCCTTCGGGGGCTTGGGATTCCTCTCCCACCAGAGATCTTCTTTCATCTGCGGGAGGAGTCAAACTATATGATCTGACCGCTTAATGATGGACGGGAGAAATGGGCCGTCCACGACAGGGGGCGTGGAAGAGTCGTAGGCGAGTTCCACCCTCCTTCCCTCAGGCAATGTTTTGCTGGTGGGGGCACATCGGAAGGGCTGATCGGCACGATCCCAGTGGGGGAAAACGGTAAAGAGCGAGGCGGGGTGGGGATAGCAAAGGGTGGTTGTAGTGCCATACAGTCGCTTGTGCACATTTTGGAAATAAACCCCGAGGAGGATCTTCCAAGGGTGGGGCCTTTGGGGAAACCCCAATCCCTTTTCTGCCTTGAAATGCCCCTCTTCGATCTCTTTAGGGGTTTTGGTTCCTCGTCCAGTTGTCCCTCAACCTTTGCCCTATACCCCCTATCCCTAAAAGAATATAGATAACCAAGAGCATTCTACCTTCCATTGCCAGAGCACGATGTGACACCACAAGGAAAAAGGAATTTAAACACACAACAGTTCAATCAAGTCCGTTTATCAGTCCTTCATTTATCTGTGGTTTTTAGCGGGTCTGAGGTCCAGCGCTTGCGGTCGCTCAGAAGAATCCAACATTCTTGTCCCTTCACCTTGACAGCAGAGGGGGTCTGCAAGAGGACCTGGTACGGTCCTTTCCACCGGGGTCCCAGCTTGGGTCGATCCCAGTTCCTTATTAACACCCAATCTCCTGTTCTGCTCCCTGCCGCTCGCCTTCTCTGTCAGGAACAGGTCTTGAGGCTTCCTTCACCTGAGTGTGTGGGGACTTAAGAGACAGAGTTAAATGCTTGAGGTAACACTGCAGTTCCTCGCCCATCATTTGTAGATCTACTTGTATTGGCAGGGGGGTTGTGCCCCATGGGGTTCTGTTTGGGCGTCTGTAAACTATTTCAGCAGCAGTTAGCCCGGTACCGGTTTGAGGTGTAATGCACATGTGATACAGTGCCAGGGGAAGGACTTTAAGCCAATTTAGTCCTGTTTCAAGGTCAATTTAGTTAGTTTATCCTTCAGGGTGCCGTTTGCACGTTCCACGATTCCTGCGGCTCGGGGGTGGTGGGCACAGTGGAATTGTTGTTCAATCTTTAGTATTTCGCAGAGTTCTTTGTTTACTTTCCCAATGGAGTGCGGGCCGTTATCAGATGAGAGTCTTTGTGGTATACAGAAACGAGGAATAACTTCTTTCAGCAGTATCCGCACTACCGTGGAAGCCTTGTTGTTCGTTGTGGGGAAGGCTTCAATCCATTTGCTGAAGATGTCAATTATAACTAAACAGTACTTATAACAATTCACCTGAGGTAACTTGATAAAGTCCATTTGTAAAGTGTCAAACGGTCCTGCTGGGGTTGGGGTGCACCCTTTATCACATCTAATAGATTTACCCGGGTTTACTTTTTGGCAAGTTAAGCAACCCCTGGGGGACCACCATGATTTTAATAACAACATACACATTCCCTCCTTGCCGAGGTGGGTGTCAGAGTGGAGGCGGTCGACCGGGACAGGCAGGAGAGTATCAGGAATACAAGTCTGACCTTCTGGGGTCTGCCAGAGGCCTGTCGCGTTATTAATAATACAACCATGTTCCTTCCAAACATCAAAGTCTGTCGCGGGGCGTCCCCCTGTAATCGCGTGATGTCGGATATGCCTGGGCTATCAACCAGCTGCCTGGCAGGCAGAAGGTGTGGGGCCGAATCCACAGTTATTGTTTTAGAGGAGGAGGCTTGCTTGGCTGCCAGGTCTGCCCTGGCATTGCCTTTACTAACGGGAGAGTCATCGGATAAGTGGGCGGCACATTTTATAATAGCAAGCTTACCGGGGAGCTGGATGGCTTGGAGCAAATTGTCAATGTAGGGGCCGTTGGCACTGCTTTTGCCAGCCGACGTTTGGAAGCCCCGCCGCGCCCATGGCGTACCAACATCGTCAGCGACCCCAAAAGCATAGCGTGAATCTGTGTAAATGTTGGCTGTCTGACCCGAGGCGAGGGTGCAAGCGCGAGTGAGGGCGAAAGCTCAGCCTGTTGGGCCGAGGCCGGTGGGTGGAAGGCTGCCGCCTCCAAGGTGGTGTGTGGGGTCACAGTGGCATAACCCGATTGCCGGACACCGTCCGGGGAGACAGAGGACGAGCCGTCCACAAAAAGTATCAGGTCCGGGTTGTCTAACTCAATGTCCTGGAGGTCCGGCCGTGGGGAAGTGAGGGTGGTTTTGGTCTACGCAGGAGCTGGGAGGCACGGGTAGAAGGTCGTGTGGGTGATCCACAAAGGTGGCAGGGTTAAGTGTGGTACAATAAGCGAACGTCAGCAACGGATTATGGAGAAGAGCAATCTCATAGCGGCTGAGTCTCGCCTGAGTGAGATGCTGAGTTTGGTGCGTGGTTAGGAGGGCGGTTACTGCATGGGAAGAGTAGACCGTCACCGGTTGATGTAGTTGGATGCTGCGGTGACCATAAGGTAAACGGCAGGAAGAATTTGAGTGCACGGGGGGGTATCCCTGGGCTACTGGGTCCAGCAGCGCTGAATAATAGGCAACCGGACGCCGCTGGTCCCCATGTGTCTGGGTGAGAATAGCTGTTGCACATGAATCGACTATGGAAACGTAGAGCTGAAAAGCCCTGTCATACAGTGGCTGACCCAGTGCAGGTGGGGCAGAAAGGGAGGCCTTAAGAGAGTTAAAAGTGGCCGATTGGTGCTCGTCCATTGTCAAGGGAGGGGGGGGGCCTTTGGAGAGGTTAAAGGGGTGAGCAGCTTAGTCAGGCATGCAGCGTTAGGGATCCACTGCCTGCAAAAGTTCACTAGCCCAAGGAATTTACACATTTGCTTCGGAGTCTGTGGAGGGGGTGTCAGGGTTATGGGTCGAGTTCTGTCAGCCGTAAGTGCCCGAACTGTGGCACCTAAAAACTTCACCTGTGTCTGAGTTTGTTTCACCTTTGTCGGAGGAATCACGTATGTAGGGCATGGAGGAGATGGTTTGTGTCCTCCTCACAGGCGTGCTGAGTGTCGCTAGCCAAAAGCAGGTCATCAACGTACTGGACGAGCGCTGAGTTTTTGGGGAAGCTGAGGTCCTTCAGTTGGCCACAAAGGGTCTGTGGGAAAACAGTGGGGGAGTCCCTGAAACCCTGGGGCAGTCGGGTCCAGGTGTATTGGCGACCCTGGAAGGTGAAGGTGAATAAGCGTGAATCCTCAAGTAGGGGTGTGGAGAAGAAGACGTGTTGTAAATCTATAATGGTGAACCATCATGCAGTGGCGGGTATCTGGCCCAGAATGTTTGCGGGGTTGTGGACAGCGAGCGGCATGCAGGGGAGGGATTATGTCATTAATTGCCCATAAATCCTGCACCAGGCGCCACTCGGGGCATCCGGGCTTTGGCACTGCTAAGATCGGGGTATTACAGGGGACCAGGACACCCTGTTCTAAGAAGGAGGTAATAAGTGGGTGGACACCCTGAACGGCTTCCGCTTTGAGAGGGTACTGCGGGATCTGGGGCAATCGTGAGTTGGGCTTTACCTGTATCTGGATGGGAGCTACCGGGGTAAGGCCTACGTCGGTCTTGGAGGTTGCCCAAATCTCAGTGGGGGGTTCGCAGCAGGGGTCAGTCGGAGGCTGATGGTGGTGCAGGAGGTGTCACATTGCTTATCGAAGAAAAGAATACCACCACTGTCCACTTCCTGCCGGTTTCCTGTCAGGGAAGGGTCTGCCTGCTGCAGCACCCTAAAGATGGCAGGGCCCAATTTCTTAGCTGCATGACCCTCGTTTACGTGGAGGGTTATATGAGGGCTTATTCCAGGGGACTGCTGCCACAGGAAGTCGGGGACATGGGCGGCTAGGGCTATGCCTGCCTCCATAGTCACAATGGCAAAGACCCAAGAGTGGGGCGAATAAGGCTGCCAAGACCTCTGAGCGTCCCGAAGGGTCGTACGCAAGGGTCACACAAGTGTATGGGGGCTCGAGGGTGACTGGCGAGCAGGAGGGGAGGTGGGCGAGGTCCAATGCCCACCATTGCAGGGGGAACGTGAAGCCAGAACACCCAATGGGTAGGAGGTTCGGTCAGGGTGAGACCATCACTGGTGCAGGTGACGGTGAGATGGAAACGACAGAGTACGTCCCTTCCTGCCAGGTTGATGCCCAAATTGGGGGTCACCGCAAATCTGGTAAGGGACTCATGGTTATCGCGAGTGGGGAGTTCTTCGGTCATCTGGAACTCCTGCACTGGAGCTGACAATCCCGAAAAGGGAAGTCGGGAGTCCATGGGGGCGGGAATCATGGGTAAAGGGCACAGGGGGGCGGAAGGCTCCGAGATACAGGCGGGGCGGGATTTGCAGCCCTCACTAACAAAGGGACCTCCTCCTCCTCCTCCTCCGAGTCCTCATTGGGTCAAATAGGGTCTGTGGCCCAGTCATATCCGGTGCCGGCCTTTTATCACCAAATTGTACATTATGATCATCAATCCTACGCTTCTCATCAAGGATTTCACACAAGGCCTTCAGTACCGGCCAGCCCCTGGGTTTTCCATTACTATAGTTGATGGGTATCTTTCCATTTCTTCCATTCACCTCCCAGGAGGTCTGGCCGGAGCGCTCATTAAGTCTGCTGGCCACGGTATACCAACGCGTAATTAGATCTTTCCATTTCTGTGAGACATTCTGTCACCACACCTGTCCCTCTGCTCTCTTACACTTCTCAAGATCACAGGTTCCCCCTAATGGCCAAAGTTCATTCCCCAACTTCTTATTCATCCGCATGCTCAATCTCCGTAAATCTGTCTCGTTTTCCGGGAATTCTTTACACATTTTCCATAATGGTGTATTTGGTCCTGATTTATCTAGAGTCTGGCCCATTTTGGTAACTTACTCTCGCATCCACTTCAGTGTCCTGACCTTCGCCTGGCAGATTTCTGCTCTTAACCACCAGTCTAAGGCAGGATGTGGTTTCAGTTAGATGTTGGAACCAGACCTTAGTCAAATTAAATTGTATTGCTCCGGAGCTTCCAACCCCAAAGCCCACGCAGGACCTTTAACCCCACTTCCTACACCAGGGGCCTCGAACCCCAACTTCTTAAACCGGGGACTCAAACCCCAAACTCTATGCAGGGCCTCTAACCCCACTTCCTATACCACACTCTATGCAGGGCCTCGAACTCCAACTTCTTAAACCGGGGACTCGAACACCAAACTCCTGCTCAGTTGAGGAAAGAACCCCAGAGACTCGAAATTGCCGATGAAACGGTTTTTATTCAGAGAGGAGTTCGCAGCCCCACGCACTTCGGCCGTAAGTTAGCCAACTCCCAATTTGTCGGTTCACAGAGGTCATACTTATACCCAAAAGCGGGCTACTACATTCACAAATATGGTTACCGATTCAAATCCATCAATTGATTGGCTATTGCATAGCGAAGCACGGGAAATTCTCGGAATAAGCATAGACGCAAGCGTAATACTCGGAATGGGTATGGACGCAAGCAAAACACTCGAAATAGGTATATAGCTCAAAATACTTTGCCGAACACGTTGTCTTGTGGTCGCAAGGTTCCTCTTCGTTGTGGTTGCCACATGCTGCCTGGCATCTTATTTTAGCTACCTCTTCCCTGTCCTCCTGCACTTCACCATTGATGTATCCTCTCCCTGGTCCTGTCTACATATTTTGCTACATTTACCCCTTGCCCACCCCTTCTACACGTACCCCTTACCCTCTTCACATTCTCAATCGAATTGAAACCTATTGAATATTGCAAAGACTCGATAGTGGATTTAGAGAGGATGTTTCCTAGGGTTGGAGAGTCTAAAACCAGAGGACGCAGCCTCAGATTGGAGGGGTGTCCTTTTGGAACGGAATTTCTTTACCCAGCGGGTGGTGAATTCGTTGCCACAGGCAGCTGAGGTGGCTGGGTCGTTGGGGGTATTTAAGGTTGAGGTTGGTAGATTCATGATTAGTCAAGGCATGAAGGGATAAGGGGATTGGGGCTGAGAGGAAAGGTAGATCAGCCATGATGGAATGGACTTGATGGGCCAAATGGTCTAACTCTGCTCCTATATCAGATGGTCTGTTATAAAAATTGGAACAGAATTAGCGGAGAGCAAGTTAAATACTGGCAACGTATATGGAATGCAGTTCCCAACCCAATCCATCAGCTGTGGTCAGACATGGTGAATATCCCTTCACATGGACCACTGACACACTCCTGGGTCTCTCTCCCCTTCCCCCTTCGCTTCTCCTCCCCTGAGCTCTTCATGTGCTCATCGCCTGCCTCGGGTTCTCCCTTCCCTTTGCTCTCTGGTCCACTGGTTGGGTTCCTCCTTCCCCAGTCCTTTACATCTTCCAATTATTGTGCCCCAGCCTCTGTGGAAACCATCGCCCACCCATTCACCCCTTACCCCTCACCTTCCAGTGTGAGGACCCCCCAACCATGCCACTTCATTATGGCTTCTTTTCTAGTCCTGTGGAAACTTCTTGGCTCGAAACGTTGACTGTTTATTTCCCTCCCTGGATGCTGCCCGACCTGCTGCGTTCCTGTGTGTGTGTTTAAGTCTTGAACGTCTGCATTCTCTCGTGTTTACAATTCCATGCCAGGTCACCCCACTCGGCCTCCAGGGAAAAGGGCCCCAGATTGTCCAAACTCTTTCTGATGCTGATGCTGAGCCCCCCCCCCCCCCCCCCAGTAAATCTCCCTGCACCCTCTCCAGCTTAATCTTGCTCTTGTTGTGAGGTTGGAACTCCGAGTGCAGCTTTGTAAAACTAAAGGGGGGGTGTGGAGCAAAACAAAACCTAAATTTGTGTGATGCACACTTTTCTGGCACAGTTGTTGGTGGTTGGTTCTATAAGCGGATGACTGAAAGGAAGTCGTGGTTTCTCAAGCTGGTGCTGTGTGCCTTCAGGCTTCTGTACCCACTACCCCAGGGGAGTTGGGAAAACATGGCATGGAGCCCTTGGTGGGCGATGAGGCCTCGTTTAGACGAGAAAGATGCATCTAAACGTTTTAGACTGAGGCAGCGCCAGGGAGGGAAAACAAATGTAAGAACAGTGACTGGTTCAGGAGTCAGGACCTGAATCAGGTGACTGATCCCAGCTTCAGACAGGCTGTATGACAAGAATTTGATTACATGTGGCGGGATTACAGACATTGCCATCACTTAAAATGAAGACAAATTGTGTCAAGGGGGAATAGGCTGAGTTGTCCAGGTGCCCTGATTGGTGAAGGTGGCTGTCAATCAGGAGCCACATGCCGGGAGTTAACATCAGAAGTAGGAGCAGGAGTAAACCATTCGGCCCATCGAGCCTGTTCTGCCATTCAATAAGATCGTGGCTGATCTGGCCATGGACTCATCTCCACCTACCCACCTTTTCCCCATAACCCTTAATTACCCTACTATGCAAAAATCTATCTAGCTTGTCTTAAATATACTTACTGAGGTAGCCTGTACTGCTTCATTGGGCAGAGAATTCCACAGATTCACCACTCTCTGGGAAAAGCAGTTCCTCCTCATCTCCGTCCTAAATCTACTCCCCTAAATCTTGAAGCTATATCCCCTAGTTCTAGTCTCAGCTACCAGTACAACTTTCCTGCCTCTATCTGATCTATCCCTTTCATAAGTTTATATGTGTCTATAAGATTTCCTCTCATTCTCTGAATTCCAGCGAGTACAGTCCCAGGCGACTCCATCTCTCCTCATAGGTTAACCCCTTCATCTCTGGAATCAACCTGGTGAATCTCCTCTGCACCGTCTCCAAAGCCAGTATATCGTTCCCCAAGTAAGGAGACCGGAACTGCACACAGTACTCCAGGTGCGGCCTCACCAGTACCCTGTATAGTTGCAGCATGAGCTCCCTGCTCTTAAATTCAATCCCTCTAGCAATGAAGGCCAACATTCCCTTTGCCTTCTTGATAGCCTGCTGCACCTGCAAACCAACCTTTTGTGATTCACACACAAGCACTCCCAAGCACAGCATGCTGCCATCTTTTACCTTTCAAATAATGATCTGCTCTTCCATGTTCCCTTCCAAAGTGGATGATCTCACATTTACCAACATTCTGACAGACCTTTGCCCACTCACCTAAACAGTCTATATCGCTCTGCAGACTCTCCGTATCTTCTGCACAATTTGCTTTTCCATTCAATTTAGTGTCATCAGCAAACTTAGATCCACTACACTCAGTCCCTTCTTCCAGATCATAATGTATATCGTGAACAGTTGTCGGCCGAGCACCGACCCATATGGCACTCCGCTCACCACTGATTGCCAACCAGAGTAACACCCATGTATCCCAACTCTCTGCTTTCTGTTGGGTAACCAATTCTCTATCCATGCTAATACATCACTCTAACATCCTTATCTTATGTTAAGTCTTTTATGTGACACCTTATTGAATGCCTTATGTAAATAACATCTATCTATTCCCCTCTATCCACTGTGCTCGTTATACCCTCAAAGAACTCCAGTAAGTTTGTCAAACAGGACCTGCCTTTGCTGAATCCATGCTGTGTCTGCCTGATGGATCCATTTCCTTCCAGATGCCTCACTGTTTCTTCTTTAATAACAGCTTCAAGCATTTTCCCAACTACAGATGTTAAGCTGACTGGCCTATAGTTGCCTGCCTTTTGCCTACATCCATTTTTTAAACAGCGGTGTGACATTCGCCATCTTCCAATCCGCCGGGACCTGCTCAGAGACCAGAGAATTTCAGTAAATCATCACCAAAGCCTCTATTAGAACTTCTGCCACTTCTCTCAGTATCCTGGGATGCGTTCCATCAGGACAAGGGGACTTATTTATCTTCAGGCCCACAAGTTTGCTCAGCACTACCTCATTAGTGATAGCTATTGTATCGAGGTCCTCACCTCCTATCGCAAACATAACATCTCTCTTTGGCATGTTAGATGTGTCCTCCACCGTGAAGACCAACACAAAATTGTCATTCAAAGCCTCGGCCATTTCCTCATTACCCAATATCAGTTCCCCTTTCTCGTCCTCCAAGGGACATACATTCACTTTAGCCATATGCCAATTTGCACCTGGCTCGGGTAGTAATGCAGAGGTTACCACCTTTTTGGTTCTGCTCTTTAATTTAATCCCTAGCTGCTCAAATTCCCACAGCAGAACTTCTTTCCTCGTTCTACCTGTGTCGTTGATGCCCACATGGACCACGATACTGTATCTTTCCTCTCCCACTGCAAGCTCCTCTGCAGGTCAGATAAGATGTCCCGAACTCAGCCACCAGGCAGGCAACACAGCCCATGGGATGGTCTATCCTCGTGACAGAGAACTCTGTCTATTCCCCTGACTATATTATCCCCAATTACCACCACATTTCTCTTCTCTCTCCCTCTTGAATGGCTCCCTGAACTACCGTGCCACAGTCAGGTTGCTCATCCTTCCTACAGCCCCCACTCTCATTCACACAGGGAGCAGGAATCTCAGACCTGTTGGACAAGCTCAAGGGCTGAGGTCCCTCCAGCACTGTCTCTTGGATCCCACTACCCGCCTCACTCATAGTCACACCCTCCTGTCCCTGACCACAGACTGAATTTGAAGCAGCTAATTTAACAGGTGTGACTACCTCCTGAAATACAGAATCCAGGTAACTCTCCCCCTCCCTGAGGGGCTGCAGTGTGTGAAACTCAGATTCCAGGTCATAAGTGAATACTTTGCTTCAGTATTGACAAGTGAAAAGGATCTTGATCAGTCCAAGAGGCTCTTAAATACCCCTAATGTTTTAGCCTCCACCACCATTCCTGGCAAGTCATTCCAGGCACTCACAACCCTCTGTGTAAAAAAACTTACCCCTGATGTCTCCCCTAAACTTCCCTCCTTTAACTTTGTACATATGCCCTCTGGTGTTTGTTCTTGGTGCCCTGGGAAACAGGTACTGACTATCCACCCTATCTATGCCTCTCATAATCTTGTAGACCTCTATCAAGTCCCCTCTCATTCTTCTACGCTCCAAAGAGAAAAGTCCCAGCTCTGCTAACCTTGCTTCATGTGACTTGTTCTCCAAACCAGGCAACATCCTGGTAAATCTCCTCTGCACCCTCTCCATAGCTTCCACATCCTTCCTATAATGAGGTGACCAGAATTGAACACAATTCTAAGTGCGGTCTCACCAGAGATCTGTGGAGTTGCAACATGACCTCTCTACTCTTGAACTCAATCCCCCTGTTAATGAAGCCTAGCATCCCATAGGCCTGCTTAACTACCCTATGAACCTGTGCAGTGACCTTGAGGGATGTATGGATTTGAACCCCAAGGTCCCTTTGTTCATCCACACTCTTAAGTAACCGACCATTAATCCTGTCCTCAGTCTTCTGGTTTGTCCTTCCAAAATGCATCACCTCACACTTGTCCAGATTGAACTCATTGTCCAGCACACAGGCCTGTTCTATTTCAATCTCACCCTGATGGAGAGGGTGCAGAGGAGATTTACCAGGACGTTGCCTGGTTTGGAGAACAAGTCATATGAAGCAAGGTTAGCAGAGCTGGGACTTTTCTCTTTGGAGCATAGAAGGATGAGACAGGACTTGATAGAGGTCTACAAGATTATGAGAGGCACAGATAGGGTGGATAGTCAGTACCTGTTTCCCAGGGCACCAATAGCAAACACCAGAGGGCATATGTACAAAGTTAATGGAGGGAAGTTTAGGGGAGACATTAGGGGTAAGTTTTTTACACAGAGGGTTGTGAGTGCCTGGAATGACTTGCCAGGGATGGTGGTGGAGGCTAAAACATTAGGGGTATTTAAGAGCCTCTTGGACAGGCACATGGATGAAAGAAAAATAGAGGGTTATGGGGTAGTGTGGGTTTAGTACCTTTTTTTTAAGGAATATGTGGGTTGGCACAACATGGAGGGCTGTGCTGTAGTACTCTAGTGTCTAGTGTCATCAGCTTTGAGCCTGAGTTCCTCGAGCAGCCAACACTTGCTGCAGATGTGGTCACCAGGACCCACAATGGGGTCCACCAGCTCCCTCCCACATCATGGAGCATCATCCCTGCTTTATTTAACAAGCTGTAATTTAGTGACTCTTTATTCAGCCACCACAAAAGCCTTACTTGCTTCCTACCTGTGCCTCCTCACCACTCCTGCGCTGGTCCACTCACACAATGGCCGCTCCGCTTCAGCTCTGCTTTGCTTTTGTTTGCTCCTGCTGAGGAGCCGCGGATCAGTTGGCCCGCCGCTGTGGAAGCGTGAGAATTCCTTCCTGACGTCTGACGGCCGCGGCACCTGTCTCCTGATTACGCCCCAAAAGTCTAGCCAGAGTTTCTCCCCACCCACCCTCCAAATATCCCCATTGGCGACCCCCACCCCGCCGTTGTCCGGGAGCCAACGGCCAAGTGGCGTCCATCCTGCAGGTGGTTCAGAGTGGAGCTGGGGCCGGGACGTCCGAGCATGCGCAGCTTTCGATGGGTTCTACGTCACGTGGTCTAGAGGACGTCGGCTGATCAAATAAACCTGTTTCACAGACGAGAGAAAATTAGCAGATGTCTGAAATCCGACCAGCAAGTTGCTGGAGGAACTCGGCAGGCCAGGCTGCAAAAAACCTGGTTTCTGCTGATCAGTGTTGTGGGGTATTCTGCAGGAGCAGAATTCCCAGGACTGCGTCTGGATCTCTGCCAAATATTCTTGATGCAAGTGTTCTTGAATACAGCACCTATATTTACTCCTTGTCCCCTTTAGTATTCCAGCTTGATATGCCTCTGAGAAGCAGACAAAAGTTAAATTCGCTGGGATGGGAAAGAGTTAATTGGGTTTGGAGCTGGGGACCATTTAAAAAGTGAAATTTGATGCGAACCTCGACACTCTGGTACAGGTTTTGATTCATAACAGACTTTTCCATTGAAATACTTTTTTAAAAAACTTGTAGGTGGCAAATCATCCAGACAGGTAATGCCATACGTAGTGGTAAAATAGAATTGTGTGTTACAATTACAGAGGAAGGCTATAACATTTATCACTATGAATGTGCGCACATGTTAAAAAATGAATTCTGCAAAGTGAAGCTGCTTTCAAACGTTTCTAAGATGAAAAGTTTCTGAACATCATAAACAATTACTATGAAGAGCAGTAAAGAGTTAAATCAAATCAATACTTGGTGTGACCAACCTTTGCCTTTTAAAACCGCATCAATTCTCTGAGGTACACTGTTGTGCAGTTTTATGAGAAGATTGGCCGGTAGGTTGTTCCAAGCATCTGGGGGAACTTGCCACATTTACTCTGCAGACTTTGGCTGTCTCACTTGCTTCTGTCTCCCCAGGTAATCCCAGACAGCCTGAATGATGTTGAGATCAGGGCTCTGTGGAGGCCATGCTGTATAAAAGATCTAGTTTACCTCAGAATTTTGCACAGTACTGTAGAAGTCTTCTGTTTGTCCTTTCAGATCTCAGGCGCCCTGCTGGGAAAGACTCCCTTCACATCAGCGTCACAGAGCGTAAACAGTGTGACGGGATAGTTGCATCGAGGTCTTGCGGAATGAGTCCAGAGCGCCGGTATCTGACCGACGATGTCCCCCGCCTGACGGGAGGAAAGCCCGACGATGCCTTTGCCTCCGAGGGCAGCAGGTGCGTGCGGAGGGACAGACCCCGCCCAGGACGGCCCGTTGCCCGGCAGGCCATGCAGTAAGTCCTTCACCCCCCTCTCACACCTGCGGGTACGGTGGGCAGAAGCCCTTTGCCTCCCCTCTGGGTGGGAAGAGCCTCACCCGGTCGTCGTGGCTCCAGAGACACGAGTGAGGGGGAGAGGTAGGACCCGGGGCCCGAGTGTGGCGAGGTCTTCGCGACGAGGAACCGTGTTTCGCCCGATGCTGGCGTGCCAATGCCTTCGCACAGTCCTTGTGGGTCCCCGGCCCGACCGCATCGGCTCCTGGACCCCCTCCCTCCGCCTCTGCGGGCGCTGGATCGTCGCAGCTCCAGGGCCAAGTGTGGACCCACACGCGATAGAGGTGCTCCGCCCGCGGGAGACCCTTCACTCTCTGTCACTGGGTGTGCTCTTCGTTCGGGGGTGGGGGAGGGAGTGTCGTGTGTTTCCGTCTGCCCACACGTGCCGTGTGGGGGGGGGGGGGTTGTGAGCTTTCCTGGTGGTTCTTCCCCTCAGTCGGACTTTTCTCCTGTGTCATATTGAGTTTATTACCCCCCCCCCACCCCCCCAGCTCCGAGTCAGTTCCTACTTTGGACTCTGGAAGTGAACTTGGTGGGAATCGTGAGACGGGATCCACTGGAATTTGCAGGATAGATACATCCCAAAGAAGGGTGTCCCAAAGGAAAAACGACACGACTGTGGCTGACAAGAGAAGCCAAAGCAAAAGAGAGGGGATATAATGGAGACACAGTTCGTGGGAAGTTGAGAGGACTGGGGGGCTTTTAAGAAGGCAGCTAAAAAAGTCATTATGAAGGTTAATACGAATGTAAAGAAGCCTGTAATATTAAAGATGATACCGAGTGTTTCTACAGATATATGAGGTGAGAGGAGATATCAGACCCCTGGAAGGTAGTGAGGGGGGACAAGGAAATGGAAGTAGGATTGAATCACTGTGGCAGACACGAGCAGTCTGCCGGACAGGGGGGAGAAGTGGGTGAAGTTGCCATCACTAGGGAAACTGAAAGCTCACATGGTAGGTAAGTCGCTAGGGCCTGAGGGCACAGCCTGAGAATTGAGGGACAGCCGTTTAGAACAGAGATGAGGAGGAATTTCTGTGGCCGGAAGGTGGTGAATCTGCGGAATTTGCTGCCTCAGGCAGCTGTGGAGGCTGGGTCACTGGGTGCGTTTAAAGCAGAGGTTGATAGATTTTCGTTTGGTCAGGGCACGAAGGGATACGGGGAGAAGGCAGGAGATTGGATCAGCCAGGATGAAATATTGAAGCAGACTTGTGGGGCCGAATGGCCGAATGAGAACATAGAAAATCTACAGCCCACAATGTTGTATCGACCATGTAACCATGAAGCTGTCTAGAATTTCCCTACTGCATAGCCCTCTATTTTTCTGAGCTCCGTGTACCTGTCTAAGTCTCTTCGACCCTATTGTATCTGCCTCCACCACCGCCGCTGGCAGCCCATTCCACGCACCTACCCCTCTGTGAAAAACTTGCCTCTGACATCCCCCTCATACCTATTTCCAAGCCCCCCTGTGTTAGCCATTTCAGCCCTGGGGAAAAGCCTCTGACTGTCCACACGGTTAATGCCTCTCATCATCTTGTACACCTCTATCAGGTCACCTCCCATCCTCCGTCACTCCAAGGAGAAAAGACCGAGTTCACTCAACCTATTCTAATAAGGCATGCTCCCCAATCCAGGCAACATCCTTGTAAATCTCCTCTGCACCCTTTCTATGGTTTCCACATCCTTCCTGTAGTGAGGCGACCAGAACTGAGCACAGTACTCCAAGTGGGGTCTGACCAGGGTCCTATATAGCTGCAGCATTACCTCTCGACTCTTAAACTCAAGTCTCCCATATCTCATGGTGTTAAACGTGGTTGGCGGTCACAGAATACAGCTCCGCTCTGGCCTTTCGGCCCACAATGTTATGCTGATGCCTAATCCCTTTGAAAGTCGTCTGTAGTATCTGCCATCACCGCACTTGATGATCCTGGCACTTACTGTGTAAATAAAAACTTGTCCCACACACCTCATTTGAATTTGCCCCCCTCCACCTTAACTCCATGCCCTCTCTCTCGTGTCTGACATTTCACCCTGGGGCAAATTACTCCGGCAGTTCCCTCAATCTGTACTTCTCATGGCCTCCTGAACCTGCGAGGGCCTGCCTGCAGATGATTGTCTATCTGTGCCTCTGATAATCTCAGAAAGTTTGAGGTCTCCCTTCGGCGTCCGCTGCTCCGGAATCAGTCACTTTATTGCCGGTGTCTGAGACATCCCAGAATCGATTGTGCTTCTGTGCCAAGCATCAACCCCAGGACAACAGCTTTACAGACAACAGTGATCTACAAGATAATAGTGCAAAGAGCAGTCGACAATTACCATAACAGTCACATAACGTCAACAATCAAACTTAAATAAATATGAACAGACTATAAGTAGTTATCAACAGGGCAAGGAGAGGAGAAAAGACCATTTAACAGATATTGTGAAGGAATATTTAGGGCATTACATCTGAGAGAGTTTTGTTGAGAAAATGGACAGCTACTTTGGAAATGATATGTAGTGCCTGTGGTGATGGTCTTGTAGTGTCCCGCTGATGGCATTTTGGTGAATAGGTGACTGCTAGGGTGGGTGGAGTCAGGAGTAATTTTTCAAGCTCCTTTCTTCACTCTGGTGATGGACAGGGCTTTTGATGTTGGCAGCTGACAGCCAGTGAGCTTCTTGGCTGAGTGGACGCTCTCTGCAACCTGGACAGAGAGAGTGGAGGCAGCAGGGAGCGAAACGGTGATAGAGGTGGTTACAACACTCCCAATGCTGGCTGAGTAAAAATTCATCAGGGTGTGACCTGAGATGTGACGTTTCCTAAGCTGGTGTAGGAAGAGCAATTTCTGCTGGGCTTTCCTGGGTGTGAGCGTAAAGTGCTAGACCCGCTTCAATGGTAGACCCAGGAATTTGAATGACTCAACCACAAACACGGTCTGACCATTCATTTCCGGGGGTGGGGGGGGTGCAGGTAGGGTCTTGTTGGTGAAAGTCAATCCTCATTTCCACTGTCTTGATAGCATTAAGCTCCACACCATGCTATAGAACAGTCTACCTCCCTTCAGAAGCAGGTCACATCATTATTACAGATGAGACTAACTGCACCCGTATCATCCACAAACTTTAGGATTTTAATGGATTTGTCTGTGGAGGTGCTGTCATTCGTATAAACTGAGAGTAGGTGGGGTGAAAGAAATGTGTGTTTACCACCCCCTCCCACTCTGTGATTCCCTCGTCCATTCGTCCCTCTCCACTAATCTCCCTCCCGGCACTCATCCCCAAAGTCCTCGGGGTGGAGGAGCAACACCTTACATTCCATCTGAAGGCACGAATATCAACTTCTCTTTCCAGTTTAAAAAGAAAATCCCCTCCCCCATCCACTCTTCTATTCCCCACTCTGCCTTTCGCCTCTTCTTGCCTGCCATCAGTTTTCCCGGTCCTCTCCTTCTCTCCTCTCCTGTCAGATTCCTTCCTCTCCAGCCCTTTACCTTTCCCACCCACCTGTCTCCTTCCGGCTAACCTACCTCCCCTCCCCCCACATTTTTATTCTGGCATCTTCCCCCTTCCATTTCAGTCCTGAAGAAGGGTCTCGGCCTGAAATGTCCCCTGTTTGTTCCTCTCCATCGACGCTGTCTGCCCTGCTGAGTTCCTCCAGCATCTTGTGTGTGTTGCTTTGGATTTCCAGCATCTGCAGATTTTCTGCTGTTTGCATTGTGCTTGTAGGCATTGGATTGGACAATTAGCTTTACATACTGAAGGCTCAAAGGTTCATTTATTAAAGTTTGCATGACTCTGAGATTCGTCTTCTCCAGATAGCCTGGAAACAAAGAAAGTCATGGAGGTCAGTTCTAACAGTAACAGCAGCAACCCCCCCACCCCCCCCCCACACACAGACACACACACACACACACACACACACACACACACACACACACACACACACACACACACACACACACACACACACACACACACACACACAAAAACACAACAAGAACATTGGCCCCAAAGCACCCCCCACTCCATGTTAAAAAAATGAGGAAGAATGGGTGACAGTTCCAATACAAAAACCATAAAACTGGGGAAGCCCACAGTCCAACTCCATAAACGCAGAACCTCGTTAACATCCTCCGAGGCCATCGAAAGAAGGAGACGCCGCTGGAATGCGGAGGCCTACCCTCGAGGCACAGCGAGCTCCCACACAGGCTCGTTCTCGGGCTGCGGAACCCTGGCCCGCCTTCCATGTCCGCCTTGATGTTTCAATCTTCCTCGGCCACGTGGGCTCGCGCCTGCTTCCTGGCGTAACTCGCTGACAGGTATGGTAGGATACGGCTAGCTTACTCCAGAGCAACGGCGTTAAGTCAGCAAACGAGATCCTAACCTGGGTGTTGGGGAGTTTAAGTGTTAAAGGTTGTAATGGAGCCACAAGTTAACTGCATCCTCAGCTGAGCACTTTGCTCCAAAACAAAATTATAGCGGGTCAAGAGAAGGATCAGTAATGGACGCAGTTAGGGCCAATATCAAACATTCAAAGGTTTCATAACCACTAAAGTCAGAACAACAGTCCTACAATCATTAAACCAAGGTGATCTCGTTCTTCTTGGGAAATGGAATAGTTTTCGGAACTTTAAGGCAGCCCAGAAGCCTTCATAATTGCAGGGAGGTGTTAAATACCTCAGTGAGGGCAGGTGCTGCTGATGTTCACCATGCCTTAGAGACACCATCAGGCCCTGCAGCTTTCCTTGGCATGAAAATAGAATTATCCAACTTCCGGTAATTCCCTCCCTCTGCCTTCCCCATCCCAGTTTCACTCTGCCTCCTCCTCCAGCTGCCTATCACCTCTCTCATGATTCTGCCTCCTTCTACCACCCATAGTGCTTTCCCCTTACATTCCTTCTTCACCTCTCCTGCCTGTCCCCTCGCCCACCCCTTGATCTTTCCTCTGATTGGTTTTCCACCCTCCCCCCACCTTCTTTATAGGGCCCCTGCCCCCTCCTCCTTCAGTCCTGACGAAGGGTCTTGGCCCGAAACGTTGGAGCGAGCGGCCAAGGGAGGAACGGCGAAGAGGTGGGGTGGTTGTGAAAGGGAGGGGGAAAGGGACTGTCGGAGGAAGTGAGAAGAGATGTGGATGGTGATCAAACCAGCAATAAAACTGACAGCTGATTGCCCGGGGCAGGGGAGGGGGTGGCTCGGAAGCAGTTCCGTCTGAAGTTCCAGAGAATGTAACTCATGTTTTTGCAACCTACCGGTCTCGCTGACACCCTCCAATCCTTTCAGGGTCCTGGTGAACTTCTTCCACACCTTCTCCAGAGCCCCCCATCACCCCCTCTGATGGTGCAAAGACGACAGTCACAGGTTGGGATCTGGACTCTCAGTGACGAGACAGGACTGACTGGGAGACTCCGGGACTCGGAGGGTGGGAGGGGTGTTGGTTGTTGGGGGGGTGGGGGGAGCGCTGGATTAGCCCTGGACGTTACCTGTGGTGTGTTTTGTCAGTGTTGGCTGTGGGAAGCGGGTGAAAGTCTGGGCCATATTTTAATGCTGTGGCTTTAAAATAAAGAATAAATCAGTGTTCTTTCAACAAAGCAGTCTGTTTATTCCGAACATTGGAACAGGAGAGGCCCGTCAGCTCACAATGTTGAGCTGACATCGATCAAACTAACACTTCCCTCCCACACAGATCTGCAACTTTCTTTTCTCGGTGCTGGGCGAGAGTCTCTTAAATATCCCCAATGTATCTGACTTCCACACACCTTTCCCCGCTGGCGCTGCCGCCGTCTGGAACTCTCTTCACTTCAGGAAGGTAAAGCGCACCATCCTCCAGCAGCAAACACCCACACCGGGTATGTGGCAGGTCAGCATGAACCTCTCTCAATGCTCCTGTCACGAGGCAGGAGGAGCTGTATCCAAGCATGGTCTAAGGAGAGTTTTATCGAGCTGCAATGCGACCTTGCTGATCCCGAAATAAATCCCTGACCAATGAAGGGAAGAAGACTTCTTGTAGTCAGCCGATCAGCCGTAAGGGATCTCTGATTGTAGAGCCGAGACCCCTTCACTGCTAACGGCCCTGTGTTTAACCCTGTCCTCTCGTCTTCAGATTCAAGCGTGCACACTGCACCACTTGGCACTTTTCTGTAATAATCTTCACCTGCCATCTCTCGGCACAGCTCTGCATCTTATCAACGACCTGTTGTGACCCCCAACAATCTTGCACACCATATACAACAGCAACACTTGTGTCATCCGCAAAGCCACGAGCCCACGTTTCTCCTTCCTTGTACAAAAATCGCCAAAGCAGGGCTCCCAGAACAGAATTAGCGGCGAGGTAGTGAATTTACTGGCAACAGATCCGGGGTGAAACACCCTCCACACGTTCAGAGCAAACACTCGGACACAGTGAGTATCCCTACAAACTGTCCATTCAAAAACCTCCCACGTCCCTCCTCTCTTTCTCTGATCCTCTTCTCCCATGACCCCATCGCCTCCCAGGTTTAATGTAACCGCCATATGTTGTGAAATGTGTTGTTTTTGCAGGAGCAGTATAATGCAATGTAGCAAGGGATTGTTCACGGGGTCAATGCCCATTCAGAAATCGGGTGACCGAGGAGTAGAAGCTGTTCCTGAATCGCTGAGTGTGTGCCTTCAGGCTTCTGTACCTCCTTCCTGATGCTAACAGTGAGAAGAGGGCATGCCCCGGGTAATGGGCATCCTTAAGGATGGACACCGCCTATTTCAGGCATCATTCCTTGAAGATGTCCTGAGTACTGTGGCCCAAGGTGGAGCTGACTGAGTTTACAAGTTCCTGCAGGTTCAATCCTGCACAGTCCGCCCCCACAGGTGATGCAGTGCATCTGTGGAAATTTACCAGTACCACATACGTGGAGTGTTGTGTGTGTTGGTGGAGGATCAAGTCAAGTCAAGTCACATTTTGTTGTCATTTCGACCATAACTGCTGGTACAGTACACAGTTAAAACGAAACAACCTTCTTCAGGACCATGGTGCTACATGAAACAATACAAAAACTACACTGAACTACGTAAACCAACACAAAAACTACACTAGACTACAGACCCAGCCAGGACTGCATAAAGTGCACAAAACAGTGCAGGCGTTACAATAAAGACAATAGGCTCATTAGAAGGCAGTAAGCTGGTGTCAGTCCAGGCTCTGGTATTGAGGAGTCTGATGGCTTGGGGGAAGAAACTGTTACACAGTCTGGTCGTGAGAGCCCGAATGCTCCCAGACGTCAGGAGGGAGAAGAGTTTGTCCGAGGGGTGTGTGGGGTCCTTCATAATGCTGCTTGCTTTGCGGATGATGCACGTTGCCTTATTGAAGTCAAGAGTGTCCCAGACGGAGGCAGAGCCAGCGGTGAAAGAAGAGGCTGGTTCAGTGGTAGCTTTCCCCAGGCCCAAGAAAGGGAACACGCTCTGGGCTTCAGAATCAATCCGGGTTTATTGTTAGGTTAAATGTTACCTTTCGTGCGGTTACCATCGGTTACAAAGAAGTATTCTGCAAAAGAGGAATTTGGAGAGGATTGTTGGACCATTCTGAAATCAGCTCCTCCGATGGTTGAAGTGAGAAACGGCATGTGCAGAATGGTGTGGGTCCTCAGTTCTTAACAGTGAGCCCACAGTCAGTCAGCGTGGGCAGCAGTGTCTTCAGTTCCATTGTACTGAGCACTGGCGCTTCCCAAGGCTGTGTGCTCAGCCCGCTGCTGACGCAGGACTGTGTCACAGGATCCAGCTCACCCGGGTCATCAAGTCTGTGGATGATACAACAGTGGTTGGCCTCATCAAGGACAATGACAAGATGGAGTATAGAGAGGAAGTGGATTGGTGTGAGAAGAACAACCTAAGCCTGAATGTGGAGAAGACGAAGGAAATCATTGTGGATTTCAGGGAGGTGCAGACAAACCAGCCCCCTCCCGAATACATGGCTCCTCCAGAGAGAGGGTTAAGTGCACCAAGTTCAAAGGTCCAATTTAATGTCAGAGAAATGTATACAATATACATCCTGAAATGATTTTTCTTCACAACCATCCACAAAAGAGGAGTGCCCCAAAGAATGAACGATAGTTAAAGTTAGAACCCCAAAGTACCCCTCCTAGCTCCCCCTCCCGCGCATAAAACGGCAACAAGCATTAATTTCCCCCCCCCCACTTCCCCCAGGTTGCTGGAAGTTCATCTCCCTGAAAAAAAGGCTCAGCAGCGGATCCACTTCCTAAGAACACTGAGGCAAGCAAGGCCCCACCGCCACAACACACCATCTTAACTGCGTTTGACTGCAGCACCGCTGAGAGGTCCGAATGAAGCTGCATCTCCAGCCGGTACGGGAGTAGCGGAGCATCGGACCAGAAGTCCCGACGAAGGACTGTGAGAGCGGCTGAGCTGATCGTAACGCCCGTCAGGGTCATTCATCAGGAGCGCTGCGTACAAGGATCCCACCCGTCCATCCAGCACCCTCTTAGACTTTCTCCCATCGGGCAGGAGACTCCGACGCAGAAAGACAGGAACGGTCAGGGTGGGAAACCGTTTCTATCCTCGGGCCATTCGGCTTCTGAACCCCCCCCCCACCCCGCCCGCCTCATCGTGTCCGAATCGTCACTGGTTAATCAGTTCCGAACGTTACAATATTTAATTTAGTTAGTTATTTGTGTCTAATTCATCTGTGGATCAGAAGTTATCATGTGTACTGCTGTACTTTAACCTCTGGTTGTCTGGTTTCTATATTCATTGCATGACAATAAACTTGACTCGATTCCAGTTCGGTAACTGGCTCAGGTCCCGCCCCAATCAGCTGAACAAACAAAGGGACCGGGTCCTCCAGCTGCTCCGATTGGCCCAGGCGACCGTCCATCAGGAGCCGTGCGCCGGAGTCGCGTGACGTCACGACGCGGAGCGGGCGGCTGCGGTCACGTGGGCGATCGATCCGGCCAACCGGCAGCTGCGGCGGCCGCTTGCTTCCCGATATCCGCGGCTCATCGGGTCGGTGCCTTCCCCGCGGATTCCGCCGCCCCTCCGCCTGCTCCACCGGCCCCCGCTGGCGACCGGCGCCCGCTCCGTCCCTGCGAGGGCCAACAGCCGGGGTGGTGGGGGGGAGAGGGGGAGGGGTGTACCCCGCGCAGGCGCGGAGCGTTTGGTTTCGCGGGGGGGCATGCGCAGTGCGTTCTTGCGTCGCGCGTCACGTGACCCGGAGGGCGCTGGCTGATCAGATAAAGTTGCCTTGCGGCGCTGTGCATTGTGGGACTTGTGTCCGCTCTCCGCCTCTGCGGGATCATTGTCAGGTCCTCCTGGGCGCAACTTGCCCCGAAAACTTCCCTTTCAGCCCCTCCAGCTTGGCCTGCCTTCCAGAGGGCGACTGAAATCCAAAATCCGCCCGGCTGCAAGGTAATTGGGGAAGGAGCTGTCTGGGTTCGGGACTGGGAACCATTTATAAACCGCTGGATGCGAACTTCGGCACAGGTTTATCAAAATACGTGATAAAGAGTTTGCGTGCAAACCACCCAGGCAGATCACGCCAAGCATGAAGTTGTGAAATGGAGCTATGTGTACAGGAAATTAGTATACAATTTACCACTGTCATTTAGAAGTGTCTTTCTCCTTTCAGGTAGAAGGCATTCTGCTGGGAAAGAGACGTTTTGTGTGTGTCCCTCACCACGCCAGTGTCTGAGAGTTTGAGCGGTGGGGTTGCTATCGAGAAAGTAGAGGGCAAGCATTTACATCCGGAAATGAGCGAGGAGAGCCAGGACCTGACTGACAATGACCACTGCCTGAGTGAGGAAAAGCCTGACGACGTCCTTGTGGACATCCCAGCCTCCGAGTGCGTCAAGACTGTGCGAAGGGGCAGACCTGCCGGAGATGGCCCAATGCCCTGCACGCTGTGCGGGAAGGTGTTCCCCTACGAGTCCATGCTGCGGCGCCACTGGCTGGCCCACACCGAGGCCCGGCCCTTCATCTGCGGCATCTGCGGCAGGGCCTACAAGAGCAACCAGGACTGCACGCGGCACCAGCGGATCCACACCGAGGAGAAGAGCGTGGCCTGCCCCGAGTGCGGCCGGGCCTTCACCCACTTCTCGCACCTGCAGGCGCACCGGAGGATCCACACCGGGGAGAAGCCCTTCTCCTGCCCCGTCTGCGGGAAGTGCTTCACCCAGTCGTCGCAGGTCCAGAGGCACCGGCGGATTCACACGAAGGAGAGGCGCTTCACCTGCTCCGACTGCGGCGAGGTTTTCACCCGTTCCAACAACCTGCAGATGCACCGCCGGGTCCACGCTAAGGAGACCAGCGTCGCCTGACGCCGCCGGTGTGGCGACTTATCCGCCCTCCCTTCGCACCGGCTGGCGCGCCCACACCTGCGACCCACACTTCTCCCGCGAGGCCCTCACCGTCTCCTCCCAGCTCCTGAACGCACCTGGCCTGCCTCATCTGCAGGTAGGGCTTCACTGGGTCGCCCCGGTTCTGGACCCAACGGCGTAGAAACATTCTGAATGACAAGACCGTGGGAGGGCCTGCACTCCCGTCCCCTCACCGGGTAGGGTGGACATGACTTTTATTCTGTGTGGGGGGGGGAGTTGGGAGGTGCCTCCCTCCACCCTCAGGTCTGTATCTGTGTGTTTGCGGAGTTTCAGCGCTCCGCCTGTGAGTTTCCCCTTGGGAGAGGTAAACCGCTCCCCCCCACCCCCAATCGTGGTGGATGGACAGGGGTAGAATCTGAGGGGGTGGGGGCTGCAAATGCATGTGCGGACATTTGCCTCTGCTGGAGAACTCAGTGAGGTGGGACCTGTGATAGTGTGGTTGCCCCGCGGTGTGGTACTGAGGCCCAGTTCCTTCAGTCTGCACAGTGTCCATATCACCCTGTTCCATGTTTGGCAATTTCACGGCCTTTTAAAGTCTTCTGTTGTATCTACCTCCACCACTACCCCTGGCACCCATGACTAAACACACCAACTTGCCCCACACACCTCATTTGAAGTTACCCCCTCTCACTTTAACCCCATGACCCCTGGTGTTATACATTTCACCCTGAGGGGGGGGGGGGAGATTGCAGTGATCTACTCCATCTGTGCTTCTCTTGATCTTATAAATCTCAATCGAGTCTCACTTTGGACAAATATCCATCAGTGTCTCTCACAATCTTATAAACCTCAATCTCATCTCCCTTCAGTCTCCGCTGCTCCAAAGAATGTACCCCAGGCTTTTCCAACCTCGGCCCCTCCAATCCCTGCAGCCTTTGCAAGGGCCCCACGTTCCCCCTGCGATGGGGTGAAAGGCCACACACACACACACACACACACACACACACACACACACACACACACACACACACACACACACACACACACACACACACACACTCACACTCTCACACTCTCACACTCTCACACACACACACACTCTCACACACACACACACTCTCACACACACACACACTCTCACACACACACACACTCTCACACTCTCTCTCTCTCTCACTCACTCACTCACTCACACTCTCTTGGCACTTGGACCTGATGACAGTACGGGGCTGGCTGGGGCTCGGAGGCTGGGAGAGGCTTTGGTTATGGAAAGCGCCATGGGTACAGCCCGGGACAGAATCTGCTGTGGTGTTGTTTTGTAAATGTTGGTTATGGGAAGTGGGTGAAATTCCAGACCCTATATTCCAATACTGTGGTAAAATAATAAATAAACCAGTGTTCTTTCAAACAGGCAGTCTGTTCATTTCACACTTTAGCACGTAGACCACAGCTCAGGCCCTTCGGCCCATTGATGTCTTGCTGGTATTTTTAGTTCAAGGTCACTGGGGTTGCCTTTCAACCGCACACATGTATACTGAACACAGAGCAAGGTGCACAACACCAAACGTGTAGCACAGACGCACAGAGATATTACCATAAAGAAATGAACAGGGAATAACAAACATTCCGACGCTACTGGTGCTTTGTGTGTGTGACAAGACTTTGTGATGATATTCATATGTGGTGGCAGGGAGTTCAGTCGTCTTAAGGGAAGCAGCTGTTTCCCATCCTAATGGTCTTTGTCCTAATGCGACGGTACTCCTGCCTGATGGTAGGGGGCCAAAGAGGTTGTTGGATGGGTGGGAGGGATCATTGACAATGCTGAAGTCCCTGATAAATGTCTCTGAAGAGAGACACCCCCCTGCCGGTCCTCTCAGCTGTCTTCACAACCCTTTGCAGAGACTTGCAATTCCCGTACCGAGCAGTGACACCGCTGGTCAGGACAATCTTGATGGTGCTCCTGTAAAAATGGGGGGGGTGGGCCTCAGTCATCTCGATCCCCCAGGAAGTGGACTCGCTGCTGTGCATTCCTTGACCAACGAGGTACTCCTAACTCCCTCCACCTTCCCAAAGTCCACAACCATCACTTCAGTGTGGTTCTCGTTACATCAGAAATAGGAGCAGGAGTCGGCCATTCGGCCCGTCGAGCCTGCTCCTCCATTCAATAAGACCATGGCTGATCTGGCCTTGGACTCGTCTCCACCTACCTGTCTTTTCTCCATCACCCTTAATTCCCCTACTACGTAAAAACCTATCCAGCTTGTCTTACTGAGGTAGCCTCCACTGCTTCATTGGGCAGAGAATTCCACAGATTCACCACTCTCTGGGAAAAGCAGATCCTCCTCATCTCCGTCCTAAATCTGCTCCCCCAAATCCTGAGGCTACGTCCCCTAGTTCTAGTTTCGCCTACCAAATGGAAACAACTTTCCTGCCTTTATCTTATCTATCCCTTTGATAATTTTATATGGTTCTATAAGATTCTCATTCTTATGAATTCCAACGAGTACAGTCCCAGGCGACTCAATCTTACCTTTACTCAAGTATGGAGACCAGAACTGCACACAGTACTCCAGGTGCGGCCTCACCAGCACCCTGTACAGTTGCAGCATAACCTTCCTGCTCTTAAATTCAATCCCTCTAGCAATGAAGGCCAACATTCCCTTTGCCTTCTTGATAGCCTGCTGCACCTGTAAACCAACCTTTTGTAATTCGTGCACAAGCACTCCCAAGCACAGCATGCTGCAATTATTTTACCATTTAAATAATAATTACTCTTTCATTTTCCCTTCCAAAGTGGATGACCTCGCATTTCCCAACACTAACCAGGCTGAGGTTGATAAACAGCATTCTAGTCTGTGAGACACGGTTTTCCAGGTGGGACAGGACGGAGTGGAGTGCAGAGGTGATTGCATTGTCAGTGGAAAACGAGCTGGAAAGGGCTCAATAGAACTGCAAGGTGGATTTTACTATGATCCATAAGCAGCCGCTCAAATCACTTCATTAGTCTTCAGGTCAGAACTGCTGGTCGGTGGTCGTTGAGGCTGGTTCCTTAAAGCCTCTTGGACACTGGGATGATGGTGGCCACCTTGAAGCCTGATGGGACAGTGGACTTTTCAAGAAGGATGTTGAAGACGCCTGTTAGAACCTCAGTTAACTGGGCTGCACCTGACCAGGTATGTTATCAGGCCCTACAGCTTCACGTGGTCGTCCCCGGTTAGGGTCTTCCTCTCTTCAGCAGCGGCCAGACAGAGTGCCTGCTCTTCCCGGGGGTGGGGGGAGGATTTCCTCGCCCGCGCAGCGTTCTGTGCGTCAGACCAAACGTGAAGACATTAAGCCTGTCGGGAAGCGAGGCAGCGCTACCGTTGCAGCCCGGGTGCCCTGCCGTCACAGAGTCTCTGTGAATAGGCCTGTTTTTGCCTTCCTGCCGGATCTGAAGGCAGCATCCCGATCTCCTAGCCGTGCCCAGGCCTCCACGGTCAGCCTTTCCAAACTGCCCACGCATGGACATGTTTAATAACCATGAATCCATGCAGCTCTCAGATAGACATCAATGTTCATGGCATGGTCGTAGGTTTTCACCTCCCTGAACATGTTACTCTAGACCAATCTACTCTGAATAGCAGTAGAATTAGGCCATTTGGCCCATCGAGTCTGCTCTGCCATTTCATCATGACTGATCCATTTTCCCTCTTGGCCCCAAACTCCTGCCCCTTCAGGCCCTGACTAATCAAGAATTTATCAGCCTCTACCTTAAATATACCTAATGGCTTGGCCTCCACATCCGCCTGTGGAATGAATTCCACAGATTTAGTAAGTAGTAGTGTGTAGGCCTCCATTAGTCTCGATAGACCGTGGATTTGCACCTTGGGAAGTTTCCAGGGGCAAGCCTGGACAGGGTTTTTTTATGGAAGACCAGCAATTGCCCAAGCTGCAAGTCTCCCCTCTCCACACCACCGATGTTGTCCAAGGGAATTTGGACCCATTCAGCTTGGCACCGGTGTCGTCGCAGAGCAATGTGTGGTTAAATGCCTTGCTCAAGGACACACACGAAGCCTCAGCCAAGGCTCGAACTAGCGACCTTCAGATCACTAGACGAACGCTTTAACCACTTAGCCACGCAACAACACTTCCACAGATTTACCACGCTCTGGCTAAAGAAATTCCTCTTCAACTTTGTTCTAAAGGACACCCTTCAATTTTGAGGCTGTGTCCTCTGGTCTTAGGCTCCCCCACTATAGGAATCATCCACTCTATCTAGTCCTTTCAACGTTCGATCGGCTTCAATGCGATCTCTCCCTCATTCTTCTGAATTCCAGTGAGCACAGGCCCAGAACTATCAAACGCTCTTCATATGACAAGCCTTTCAATCCTGGAATCATTTTAGTGAATCTACTTTGAACCCTCTCCAATGTCAGCTCATCCCCAAAACTGCTCACAGTACTCCAAGTGAGGCTTCACCAGTGTTTATGAGGCCTGAACGTATTTTGTATTCTAGTCCTCTTGAAATGAATGCCAACTTCCTCACCACAGCATAACCTCCAAATTAACCTTCAGAGAATCCTGCACAAGGTCTCCCAAATTCCTTTGCACCTCAGATTTTTTGAATTTTCTTTCTGTTTAGAAAATAGTCTACACTTTTATTTCTTCTGCCAAAGTGCATGACCATACACTTCCCAAAAGTGTATTCCATCTGCCACTCCTTTGCCCATTCTCGTAATCTGCCTGCAGACTCTCTACTTCCTTAAAATTACCTTTCCCTCCGTGTATCTTTGTATAGTCTGCAAACTTTTCAACAAGTCCATTAATTTTATCATCCAAATCATTGACATGTAACGTAAGAAGAATTGGTCCCAAAGCAGATCCCTGTGGAACACCACTAGTCACCGGCAGCCAATCAAAAAAGGCTCCCCTTATCCTACTCTTTACCTCCTGCCGATCAGCCACTTTGCCCATGCTAGTGTCTTTCCTGTAAGACCATGAGCTCTTGTTAAGCAGCCTCATCTTGTCGAAGGTCTTCTGAAAATCCAAGAATGCAACATCAACTGATTCTCCTTCATCTATCCTGCTTGATACTTCTTCAAAGAATTTCAGCTTCCCTGGTTGCCACCTGATTCACCACAAGGTGCAGGAAGAAACAACATCTCACCTTTCAGCGCTCTTCGCTGCAGGGGAAACAACTCCAGCCTGTCCACTCTCTCCTCGGTTCCCGACAACATCCCCGGCAGTCTTTTCTGCACCCTCTCCAACCTAATCACAGCTGTCCTATTGTCCCATGTCTTTTACTGTTGCAGATCTCCAGGGAAAGTGGGGGGGGGGGGGAACAAAAGTGCACACAATATTTCCCTTTTCCTGACGAGACACTCTTCTGGAGTTGAGCAGATATTAACTCAGGCAAGAAGGAGCCTGTAAATTGCAAGCAGCAAGTTGAAATTAAAAGCCTATACAGAGCTGGAGATGTGGTTTGCAAAACGATAACTGTGGCACATTTGCATATTCTTCAACCAAATTTAAGGGACTGGCGTTGTGTTAATTGCCTTGTAGAAGCTGTGGGTTTAAGGAATTTGTAACATTGTGAAAATTCAGGGAAGTTTGCTTTTAGTTTGTCTCAGCAAAGGTATTTACATTCATGAGTGTCTCCCGCTGTAGATATGCAAGCAATGTCAACCCAGAGTATTGAAGTAATCAATGTCTTTGTAACTACTGAACTTGTAGAAGAAGACAGACGGTTTGCGCCTCCGCTGGACCATGTCCTCTCCAGGGAGCAAACCTGGGCGGGAGGATTTGAAGAACCGGTTGTTGCCCATGGAGTAGGTTGCCTTTCTCCACAGCACCGATGTGTCCGGGGAAGGGCAAGTGCTGGTAGAGTTTGGCACCGGTGTCGTCGCAGAGGTTGCCAGAGGGAAGTTGTAAACTACATTAAACTTATCCATTGTAATCTATTGCATTGGTGCGGCCTCCCTTACATCGGCGGGACCCGACGCAGATCGGGGGACCGCTCCGTCCGTCACAATAGACAGGACCTCACGGTTGCCACTCCCTTCAACTCTGGCTCTCATTCCCATCTAGATATGTCCATACATGGCCTCCTCTACCGCCATGATGAGGCCAGACTCAGGTTGGAGGAGCAACACCTCATATACCGTCTGGGTAGTCTCCAGTCCCTTGGCATGAACATCGAATTCTCCAACTTCCGGTAATTCCCTCCCTCTCCCTTCCCCCATCCCAGTTTCACTCTGTCTCCACCCAACCCCCACCCCTAGATCTTTCCTCTGATTGGTTTTCCACCCTCCCCCACCTCTGCCCCCTCCCTCCAGTCCTGACGAAGGGTCTCGGCCCGAAACGTTGACTGCTCGTTTACACAGATGCTGCCCGACCTCCAGCGTGTTGTCCGTGTTGATTTGACCCCAGCATCTGCAGTGTACTTTGTGTTTAAACTGATCCACGCTCCCACCCCCGACTATGACAACCCGAGGAAGCACTGAATCAGCAGCTTTGTCATAAGGATGTGAAAACGTGATGGACCTTTGGGTCTGTGAGCCTCTACCGGGAGTGTCCGCAGGATAATTCCCGCCTGTCGGTGAATAAAGACTCCCACATCAACAGCTTCCGCGACTTCGATCACAGTCTCGGGCGTCACGGGCCCTGAGCATCAGGTCAGCAGCGTTCACAAGAGAAACACGGACTAAACACAAATGACGTGCAATTTTATTGCAAGAAAGAATGCAATTCGTACAAACGTTAGCCAAGGAGATTGTCCTGCAAAGTGGCTGCACTCAGATGGCAAATAGGGTTTTGCTGGCTGGTTCGACGACCGGATGATTGAAGTAGCGGTTCCCCAACCTGGTGCTGTGCGCCTCGAGGCTCCTGTACCCTGTGCCCGATAGTAGCTGTGGAAACAGGGCGTAGCCCCGTTGGTGGGAAGTGACGGACGTTCCTCTATCGAGGCAAGCGAGTAGTCCCTCCACATCACCTCTTTGGTGTAAAAAAAGAGGCGTCTCCACTTCCTGGAGATTGATTGAAGCAGGTGAGGCCCCCAACCCCGTTGTAAGAAATTTTTACAGGGACATCATCGAGAGGGTCCTGACCAGCTGCATCACTGTCTGTCTGCAAAGCATCTGACCGCAAGTCCCTACAAAATACCACGGGGGCTGCTGAGAGAGGATAATCGAGTCACCCATTAAAAATAGGAGCACTCAGGGCCCTTAGCATTGTCGGCGATCCCTCCCATTCGTCCAACATCAGTCAGGAGAGATCAGAATTGTAGGGATGGGGACCAGCTTCATCCCCCAGGCCATAGGACCACTGAACTCCCTGTCACCACCCAGATCTCATCAGATAATGAATCAGTCCCAGTAGAATTTTACTGTTTATTTCTTAGCTTGCATGGTATATGCACTGTTAAATTATTTGTGGTAGTTTTACGTTATGTGTGTGAGTTAGTTGTACTGTGTTGTGCACGCCTGTCCGGTGTCTCGCTTGGAGGCGAACGGGTGAACTTGAACTTTCAATGTTCCAGATCCAGCCAGGGTGCGAGAAACGGTGTCCTTTTCAGGAGTCTGATAGCCCATTAGGGGCTTTCCCGTCCTCAGAAACTGGCGCATTGTTTATTGTGGCAGCGGTAAAGTGTTACCACCGTGTCTTCTATTTGGAAAACATGTATATTGTGCAAAAACAGGATTAGCGACGGACCGTTCGAAATCAGCTGCGGTGGTTTTAATGAGAAGAGGGCTCATGACGGACGGCAAGGATCAATCCCAGCGCCAATTCCAATCCGCCCATTGGGCTTCCTGAAGGATCTTCCAACACTTTGTGTGGATTTCCAGCATCTGCTGATTTTCTTTCATTCGTTGCGGGATAATTCCCCCCCTCAGCCGTCCTCTTTGCGGGACAAACAGAAGGATGACGCCTCTGGGTGTTTGGATTGGCGAATGCGACTGCCAATCATCAGCTACGCGCAGGGATTTGCAGGACGTCACCACGTAGGGAAGGCGTTACTGTCACGTGGGATGTCGGTTCGGCCAACCGACAGCAGAGGCCTTTGCTTCCCGATTTTGCGGCTCATCTGGTCGGCGTTTCCTTACGGATTCCCCCGCCTTCCACCGGTACCCGTTGGCGACTTCCTTCCCGCCGTTGTGTGTGAGTCTGTAGCGCGGTGTGGTAGGGGGGCTTTGTCCCACCGTGTCGGCGCCACGGTGGGTGATTTACGGCGGAGCGGGGCCTGTAGTCCGAGCATGCGCAAAGCGTTTGATAGGTCTCAGGTCACGTGGTGCGGCGGGGACTCGCGGATCAGATAGAGCTGTTGCTGGGCAGCGGAGCATTGTGGGATAAGTGTCCGACATCCGCCTTTTGCAGCAGAGCAGAAACCCAAACTCTTCGTCAAGATGTCCGCTGTCTGATTAATCTTGAGGCAACCTGTCATGAGTACTTTCTTTTCACATCATCAAACTTTTCAGCATCTGTATTTACTCCCTTCCCTATAACGTTCCAACTTGATTTGCTTTTGAGAAAGATACAGAAATATAAAATTCTCTGGTCTACAAGAAAGCTGGGAAAGCGCTGTCAGGGTTTGGATCATGCCAGGTTCAATATCACTGGCGTAGGTCGTAAAATTTATTGTTTTCGGGCAGTGGTACAGTACAATCTATAAATATATAATAAAATGCTATAAATGACAATATGAATATATGTAAATAAATAAACAGAGGGAGGGAAAATAGAGAGGTTGTGTACATGGGTCCATTTTCCATTCAGAAATCTGATGGTAGAGGGGAAGAAGCTGTTCCTAAAACACTTGAGTGTATTCACACCCCTGTACTTCCTCCTTGATGAAGCAAGAAGAGGGGATGTCTAGGGTGACTGGGGTCCTTAATGATGGATGCCGTCTTTTCGCGACATTGACTTCTGAAGATGTCCTTGCTGCTGGGGAGGCTAGTGCCCACAATGGAACTGGCTAAGTTTGCAGCTTTTTCGGGATCCTTTGCAGTGGGTCCTTCCATTCCACATGGTGATGCAGTGGTACATCTGTAGAAATTTGTGTCAGTCTGGTGGCCTACCAATCTCCCCAAACTCCAAATGAAATATCGCCAGTCTTTCTCTTTTTTTGTATTTGCATCAATAAATTGGGTTCAGGATAAACCCTCAGAGATGTTGATGCCTAGGTGAATCTTCTCACTGCTGACCCCTCGATGAGGACTGATGTGTGTTCCCTCAACTTCCACTACCTGAGCTCCATGGTCAATTCCTTAGTTTTAGTGACGTTGTGTGCAAGTTTGCTGTTGCGACAGCACCAGACCAGCTGACCTGTCTCACTCCTGTTCGCCTCCTCGGCACCATCTGAAATTCTGCCAGCAATAGTTGGGTCATAGAATATGAAAAAGAACAGGACAGGAGCACAATGTTGTGCCAGACCAGCTAAAAAGTGAATTTTAAAAAAACACTCAAAAACTAGTCCCTCCTACCTACACAGTGTACGAATCCCTCCACCTTCCTCATTCATTGTCCTATCCAAACGTCCCTTAAAAGCCTCTAATGTATTTGCCTCCACCTGGCATCCACCAGTGTCAGAGTAAAAAACTTACCCTTCGCGTATATCATCAGCAAACTTACATACGGTGTTTGAGCTGTTCCTGGCCACGCAGTCATGGGTGTAGAGAGATTAGAGCAGTGGGCTAAGCATGCATCCTTGAGGTTCCCCAGTGTTGATTGTCAGCAATGAGGAGATGCTCTTTCAGATCCACACTGACTGCCAGAGGGAGGCACAGAGGCCCAGGTTTAGAGCTTGTTAATCAGTACCGAGGGTGTGATGGTGGTTGAACGCTGGAGCTGTTATCAATAAAAAAAGGCCTGATGTGGGTACTGCTATCGTTCAGGTGATCCAAGGCTGAGTGAGATTGTTTCCATTGTAGACCTATTGTAGCAATAGGGAAATTGCAGTGGGTCCAGGTCCTTGCTTAAGCAGAAGTTGATTCTGGCCGTGACCAGCCTCTTAAAGCATTTCATCACGGTAGATGTGAGTGCTACTGTGCGATAGTCATTCCGACAGCTCACCCTGCTCTTCCTGGGCTCTGCTATGATTCTCACCCTTTTGAAACAGGTGAGAACCTCCGACTGCGACAGAGAGGGATCTGGGACTCAGAACTATTTAAAAGCTGATCTTTGAATCGAACTTCGGCACAGTGATTTAATACGGTCACTTGTATCAAAATATGTGAATGAGCCATCGAGGCAGATCAGGTCAAACAAAACTGCAGTAACAGAGAAAAGCTATAACACTTACGGGTGCAAACATATTTAGAAATCTTCTGTTTGTCCTTTCAGGTACCGGACTCTGCTGAGAAGGGATTGCTTTCCATGTTCCCCTCCAAAGCAGTTCGAGTGGATAGAGAAAGCTGAGGCCAAGTGTTCACATTTAGATCTTGCTGAGTGACTTGGGAGTGCCAGGGTCTGACTGGCGATGGGCGCGAAGCACGATGACGTCCTTGCGGATGTCCCGGCCCCCGAGGACGGCCAGGGTGCACTGAGGGCCCGGCCCGATCGCAAGGGCCCCTTGCCCTGCACGCTGTGTGGGAAGGTGTTCCCCTACGAGTCCGTGCTGCGGCGCCACTGGCTGGCCCACACCGAGGCCCGGCCCTTCATCTGCGGAGACTGCGGCAAGGCCTACAAGAGCAACCAGGACTGCACGCGGCACCAGCGGATCCACACCGAGGAGCGAAGCGTGGCCTGCCCCGAGTGCGGCAAGGCCTTCACCCACGTCTCGCACCTGGAGGCCCACATGCGCACCCACACCGGCGAGCGGCCCTTCCCCTGCCCCGAGTGCGGCAAGGCCTTCCGCCACTCCTCGCACATGGAGAGGCACCAGCGCACCCACACCGACGAGCGGCCCTTCTCCTGCCCCGACTGCGGCAAGGGGTTCCGGCACTCCTTCCACCTGCAGAGGCACCGGCGCACCCACGCCGTCAGGCAGCCCTTCTCCTGCCCCGACTGCGGCAAGGCCTTCCGCGACTCCTCCCACCTGCTGGAGCACCGGAGGACCCACACCGGGGAGAAGCCCTTCATCTGCCCCGTCTGCGGGAAGAGCTTCACCCGGTCGACGCAGCTGCAGGACCACCGGCGCACCCACACGGGGGAGAGGCCCTACGCCTGCCCCGACTGCGGCAAGAGCTTCAGCACGTCCTCCATCCTGCGGCAGCACCGGCAGGTCCACACCGAGGAGCGGCCCTTCCCCTGCCCCGTCTGTGGCAAGGCCTTCAAAAGCCCCCTGAACCTGAAGCAGCACCACGTGATCCACACCGGGGAGAGGCCCTTCTCCTGCACCGTCTGTGGGAAGGCCTTTGCCCGGCACTGCAACCTGCAGGCCCACCGGCATGTGCACGGCAGTGTGTAGTGTGTAGCGGGTTGCTCTCCCCAGACTAAGAATCTGCTGGTACTTTTGCAAGCCTGAGCCACCAGGCAGCTCTTCTGCTGCCCCCCGGGTGGCAAGAGCTTCATTCACACACCGGGAAAAGCCCTTTGCCTGCTCCATCTGCGAGAGGTGCTTCGCCCAGTCGTGGTAGGTCCAGAAGCCCTATACATGGTTTGTGTTTTGCCCTGGGGTGCCCTTCTGTCTCTGTATATATGTGGTTTGTTCGCTCTCTCTGTGGCCGCATGGGTTTCCCGTTCAGCTGCTCCGCAGAGGTGTCTGTCGAGGGTCAGAGTCTGCGCGGGGCTGACCGGGCGACGCGGCTGCCGGCCAGCGACCTTCGTGGGGAGCGTGAGATGGGATCCGGTCAGGGGACACGGCACAGTGCGGGCCCTGCTGCCCGCGATGGATCTAGAATTCATTCAGACTGCTATACAGGCCGAGTGACTGGGTGCATTTGAAGCGGAAGGTTGACAGCTTCTTAATGAGCAAGGGCGGGAAAGGTTACGGGAAGAAGGGAGCAGAATGGGGATAATAAATCAGCCGTGATGGAATGATAGAGCAGGTGTGATGGGCTGAATGGCCTAATTATTCACCTTATGGTCTGACATCCAATCTCTTCTGCCCATACAAAATCCATACCCCTCTTCCCTGTAAATCCACGTACCTAATGGCCTCTGGAACAACTCTGTCAGCTCGCCTGCCAGCGCAGACCCTACACCCACAGCTGTCTGAGAGAAAAAAAACTATTTGCCTCACTCATCTCCTTTGAACTTGCCCCCCCCCCCCCATAACTCCAGGTTAGGGTGAGAGGCAGCTCGGGGCCTTGGACTGGATATGTGGTATGTTATTTTTTTGCGTGACTTGTTTCTCTTCACTATTTTGTGTCTGTTTTGCACCTTGGTTCCAGAGGAACACTGTGTCATTCACCTGTATCCATGTCTAGTTGAATGATAATTAAACTTGGTTTGACGTCCTCTCAGATGTTTCTATCCTTAGAGAAAGGTAAAGATACCAGCTGTCCATCTGTGCCTCCCAGAATATGATAAACCTCTGTCAAGTCTTCCTTTGGTCACTGTTGTTCCGGAGAAAGTGACACAGGTTTCTCCAATCTCTCCTTATCGCTCACACCCTCTAATCCAGGCAGCACCCCGGTGAATCTAATCTGTTTTATAGAACTGCGACAATACCACGCGGCCCTCAACTACTGAAGGCCAGCACACCATTTACCTTGTCAACTTTGAGGCATCCATGAACGTGGACCCATATCTCCACACTGCGAAGAGTCCTGCCATTGACCTTCGTACGATATTTCAAAGTGCATCACTGGACACATTTCCAGATTGAACTGCATCTGCCATTTCTTGGCCCGATTCCACATCCTATCAGTGTCCTGTTGTAACACACAACAAACTTTGTGTCACCAACAAACTTACCAACTCACCCTTCCACTTCCTCGTACAAGTCACTTATAAAACTCACAAAGAGCAGGGGTCCCAGAACAGAATTAGTGGAGAGGGAACAGATCCAGGGTGAATCTTAACTCCAAATGTTCGCAACACAAAATCCTGTGGTCAGAAGCTCCCTCCACACCGTCCCATCACACACCCCTGGGGTCAGACAGAGTGAAACTCCCTCCACACTGTCCCATCATACACCTCTGGGGTCAGACACAGAGTGAAGCTCCCTCCACACCGTCCCATCACACACTCCCGGGGTCAGACACAGAGTGAATCTCCCTCCACACCGTCCCATCACACAGTCCCGGGGTCAGACACAGGGTGAATCTCCCTCCACACCGTCCCATCACACAGTCCCGGGGTCAGACACAGAGTGAAACTCCCTCCACACCGTCCCATCACACACTCACGGGGTCAGGCACAGAGTGAAATTCCCTCCACACCGTCCTATCACACACTCCCGGGGTCAGACACAGAGTGAATCTCCTTCCACACTGTCCAATCACACACTCCCGGGGTCAGACACAGAGTGAAACTCCCTCCACACCGTCCCATCACACACTCCCGGGGTCAGACACAGAGTGAACCTCCTTCCACACTGTCCAATCACACACTCCCGGGGTCAGACACAGAGTGAAGCCCTTCCTGATCCCCCCCAAATCCTCTTATGCACCCTTACATTAATATGCCCCCCCTCTGTTTATCCAGCCTGTCCATTCTCTCCTCATGACTCAGAGACACAAAAGATACTGGCGATGCTGGAAAACATGGTCCACCCTTTGTTGGATTCACTCAGCAGGTCAGGCAGCATCTATGGAGAGAAATGAGTAGCTGATGTTTCATGCTGAGACCTTTCGTCGGGACTGAAATGGAAGGGCACAGAAGTTGGAAGAAAAGGCTGGGAAGGGGTGTATGTAGGCAGGTGGTAGGTGAGACCAATTGAAGTGGAGGGTAGGTGGGTGAGGAGGGAATGATGTGAGAAATTGGGGGGTAATCGATGGAAGAGGTGAAGGACAAGAGAAGAAAGAACGATTGGAATGGATGGTGGAGAATGTCAGGAACCTGAGGGAGGCAATGGACAAGTCATGAGGGTGGGGGAGAAGTGACGGGGTGTGAGGGCCACCAGCAATAACATCCTCCCTCAGAGGCAAAATGCAGGTTGGAGGAGCAGCACTTCATATTCCATCTGAGTAGCCTCCAATCTGACAGCATGAACATCGATTTCTCCAGCTTGTGGTAACTTTTTTCTCATCCGAACCAATATTTTTCTCCCAATCAGGTTACCCTCTCAACCCCTCTTCTCTCATCTTCTGTCCTCAGGATCTACCCCTCTCCTCCCTCTCACCATTCTCCTCTTTCCCTTTGCTCCATAGTGCACTTTCCTCTCCTATTAGAACCTTCTTCCGGCTATCAGACCCAGCTTCCTGTGGCAACCCACCCGTATTCACCCTCCCTCCATCCCACCTGTCACCCGCACAATCTCATTCGGGCTTCTGCTCTTTCTGTTCCAGTCCTGGCCCAAAGCTTCCACTGTTTATTCCCTCCACAGATGCTGTCTGACCTGCTGAGTTTCCCCGGCATTTGGTGTGTTTCTCATGGTTTCCAGAATCTGCGGTCTCTCTCATGTTAATGAATTTCTGCCAGGTCACCCCTCAGTTCCTTCACTCCAGGGAAAATAGCTCCAGCTTTCCCTGCCTCTCCTTCGCAGGGAAAGTCCTCCAGTCTCTGGACCCCAGGTTGGATACTCTGTGTTTAGACCATCTGTGTGAATTACTTTGTCCCAGCACAGGTATCTGGGAAACACCTCATGCAGTTAATGTCACCCAGTAGCAAGCAGTGTAAGTATTAGAAAACATTGGGGATTGTTAGGGTTGGAATGGAGACAGTGAAAGAAAAACTAGAATTCATTCCTCTGCCTTTGATTTCCGTGACAGACAACTTGTTCGTCTACAACTCGTTGGTACATTATTTTAGTTTATAAGAATTGTGTTTGGAAACCCTTTGTAGTGTGCAAGTCATTACTAATTCAGAACTGTTTTGTAAATCAGAAATCTTCTGTGAGTATTAAATGTGTGCTAAGAACATTTTGTCTAAATTTAAAAGTGTATAATTAAAAGTAAAATAAACTCTGGTTAAACGCATTCATTAGCTGGAAGTATCTTCCTCGTTGGTAGGGAGTGGGTGTTGGCAACTGGACTAGACAGGGAAGTAAGCTTGTCCTTGTGGATATGGTATCATCTCTCTGTAGCGAGGGCACCCATAGGTGCCTGTGTCAGATAGGCTTAAAACCTTTTGAGTTTAGGACTATGTGAAAGGGAATCCAATAGCATCACATGAGAGTGAGGCAGCACCACCAGGAAAGGGCTGTGAAAGAGGGGATTGGTCCAGGAGTCTGGTCATCTTCCCGATGCCCCAGGAAGTGACGGACATTTTTGATCATGGCATCAGAATCTGGTTTACTGTCACTGACATATGGTTTGTGGCAGCAGCGCAGTACAAGACATCAACATCACCCCAGGTTGCAATAAAATTAAATAAACAGTCTCAAAGGGGTGTTCCTGCATTGACATATAATGTAAAAAGAAAACGTGCTGACTACGGCCTATTTTGTGCCTCCAAGTACCCTGAGACCTCATCCTTAATAACGAACTGCACCATCTTCCCAACCACTGAGGTCAGACTAACTGGCCGATAGTTTCCTTTCTTCTGCCTCTTTCCCTTCTAGAAGAATGGAGTGACACTTGCAATTTTCTAGTCTTCCAGAACCATACCAGAATCTTGAAAATCATTACTAATCTCTTCAGCCTCCTCTTTCAGAACCCTGGAGTGTACATCATCTGGACCAGGTATCTTAACTACCTTCAGACCATTCAGTTTCCCAAGAACCTTCTCCCCATTAAAGGCAACTTCACGCACTTCAAGACCCCTGATGCTTGGAACTTCCGTCATACTGTTAGTGTCTTCCACAGTGAAGACTGATGCAAAATACTAATTCAGTTCATCTGCCATTTCCTTGTCCCTCATTACGACCTCTCCGGCATTGTTTTCTAGAGGTCCAACATCCACTCTCACCTCTCTTTTACACTTTATGTACCTGAAGAAATGTTTTGTATCCTCTTTAATATTATTGGCTACATTATTTTCATTTTCCATCTTTACCTTCTTGATGAATTTTTAGTTGTCTTCTGTTGGCTTTTGAAAGCTTCCCAACCCTCTAACTTCCCAGTAATCTTTGCTCTATTATATGCCCTCTCTTTGGCTTTTGCCAGTTGTGTCATCTTTCCTTTAGAATATTTCCTTTAATTCGGGGTGTATATATCCTGTGCCTTCTGAATTGCTTCCAGAAATTCCAGACATTGCTGTCATCCCTGCCAGTGTTCTTTTCCAATCATTTCTGACCAACTCTTCTCCATTGTCTCTGTAATTCCCTTTACTTCACTTTAATACTGATACATCTGAGTTCAGCTTCCTCTTAAATTCCAGAGATCACTTGCCTCAAGGGTTCTTTAACCTGAAGCCCTCTAATCACAAATGACCTGATTTGGTCTAACTAAGCAGAGTCCACTGCCAAGAAAGCCCACCAGCGCTTTTACTTCCTGAGAAAGCTGAAGAAGTTCAGCCTGTCCTCTAAAACCCTCATTAATTTTTATAGATGCAACGTAGAAAGCATTCTTCTAGGGTGCATCACAACCTGGTTGTCCTGTCCAAGCTGCAGAAGACCGTGAACCTAGCCCAGCACAGCACACAAACCAATCTTCCCTCCTTGGACTCACTTTACACCGCACGCTGATGGGCAGAGAGAGAGAAAAAAAGGGGAGGGGGGAGAAAAGTAAATATTATCAGGGATGGCCCCATTGACAGTGCTTCTTCCTATAGATTCTGCCTGGCCTGCTGCGTTCCACCAGCATTTTGTGTATGCTGCGGAAAATATGCTGGTTGATGTAATCAGATAAACTCCTACCAGCTCTCCCATCAGCCTCTGTCACTCCAGGGAAGGTGACACATTTGCCCAGCCTCTCATACCTCCCCAACCTCTGATCCAGGCACCGTCCTGGTGGACCTCCTCTGCCCCCTCTCCACAGCACTGGCAGTGACAGTTTGGGACCGAGAGGCTGGGAGGGGTGTTGACTGTGGGAGGTTCTGTTTGGAAAGGCTGGGGCAGCACCTGCGGTGCAGTTTTTAAATGTTAGTTTTTGGCAAGAGGCAGAATTCTGGACGGCATCTTGTGTATGCGAAATATACCAGTGTCCTTTCGCATACACAAGCTGCCTAATGTGAACATAGAACAGTGCAGGCCATTCAGCCCATGATATTGTGCTGACCTAATCTACTCGAAGGTTAATCTCACCCTTCCCTCCCACGGAGCTCTCCATCTTTCTTTCATCCAGGTCCCTGATGTGTCTGCCTCTGCCACCACACCTGCAAGTGCATTCCACGCACACCACTCTCTCTGCAAAAATTCTCCTCTATACTGTCCACTAATCACCTTAAAAACATACCCCTTGTGTTAGCTTTTTCTGTCCAAGAAAGAAAAAAGACCCTGGCAGATCACTCAGTCTCTGCCTCTCCTCATCTTGTACACCTCTATCAAGTTAGCTCTCAGCCTCCCTAGCCCCACAGCGAGAAGCCCTATCTCGTGCAACCTTTCCTCACAAGACATGCTCTCTAATCCAGGCAGCACCCTGATAAATCTCCTCTGCACCCTCTCTAAAGCTTCCACATACTTCCTATAACGAGGCGACTGGAATTGAACGCACTGCTCTGTGTGTGATCTCACTAAAGATTTATAGAGCTGCAACATTACCTCGCAACTCCTCAATCCCTCAAACACACCGCGGGACCTATCAACGTGCACGGCATCTTTGAGGCATCCATAGATGATGACCCCAGGATTTCTCCGTTCCTCCACACTGCTAAGGGTCCTGCCATTGACCCTGTACTTAGTCTTTGTTCAATATTCCAAAGCGTTTCACTTTTCCAGATTGAACGACATCTGCCACTTCTCGGCCCAGATTCCGCGTCCTATCAATGTCCCGTTGGAATGTACAATAACCTTCGCGTCACCGACAATACCCACCTTCGACCCATGTTCAGACCTGCCCTCGATCCCATGAAGTTTGCCTACCAGGAGCACGTTGGAGTCGACGATGCTGTGACCCACCAGCCGAACAGAGCCGACTCCCATTTGGATAAGCAGGGCAGCTGTGAGGATTTTTAAAAAAAAATTTCAAGTGCCTTCATTACTGGGGGAGAAGCTCTGTTCAATGCTTAGGAAGATTGATAAAGATAAATTGCTTCGATAATTTCTAAAGTAAGTACATGTTTGGCACGGCTTTGTGGGCCGAAGGGCCTGTATTGTGCTGTAGGTTTTCTATGTTTCTAGATTACAGTAACATCACAGGCATTGAAAAGCTTACCCACAGCAGCATCACCGGCAACTAACAGCAGACATGCAGGATTCACAAGGAAAACATAGACTAAACATGAACAATGTACAGTTTTCAATTCAATTAGTGTAAAAAATGTAAGTCCATTGTAGTGCAAAGTGGACACAGTGTTACAGTAGTGAGAAACATAGAAAATAGGTGCAGGAGTAGGCCATTCTGCCCTTTGAGCCTGCACTGATTCATGGCTGATCATCCAACTCAGAACCCTGTACCTGCTTTCTCTCCATACCCCCCGATCCCTTTAGCCACAAGGGCCATATCTAACTTCCTCTTAAGTATAGCCAATGAACCGGCCTCAACTGTTTCCTGTGGGGAGAGGGATTGAAGGGAAAAATCTGTTCCTGAACCTGGTGGTGTAGGACGTCAGGCTTCTGTACCCCCTGCCCAAAGGCAGATGATGTTGGGAAGGGATACTAGATACTTTGTCTTATTGAGACAGGAGAGACGTAGAGTTCAGTGTGCGAGTGTGATGGATGTTCACTTTCCAGGGCCCGAGAGGGTTATTGCCAACCTCAGCTTTCTAACGCACAGCATGACCTTTCCATAGGATCAGAGTTGTTTGTGACAAAACTAACCTTCTAACAAATACTCCTTGCTCAGCTTCTTGTAACAGGAACCAATCTTAAGTTGATAATATAAATCGCCAACAGTCATCAGTTTGGAGTTTAAAGTACAGCTTTGCAAGACGACAGTGTTCCAGACCACAGGTTGCGAATCCACAGTGGGTTGTGGGGGGGGGGGGAGGCTAAGACATGTGGTTTGCAACATAATGTGACTGTTGGCCTTCTGGTCTGCAACAACAGACAATGAGGCTGAGTTAATTGGCCCACATTAAACCAGACAGCTACAGCCAAGTTATTTGCACTGTTGTCCCCGGTAGCTTTTAGACTATCTGTGTGAATTATCTGGAAAACATCATGCAGGTAATGTCAGCTAATGGCTAACATTTTAAGTATTAGGAAGCATTGGGGATTCTCAGGAATAACAGGAGAATGACAGAAAGAAGAACTAGAATTTGTTCCTCAATCTTCAATTTCTGCGATGGATGACTCGTTCATGAGCACTTCGTGTGTTCTTTTAGTGCTTAAGATTTGTACCAGATCTCATCTGTGGGCCAGAGGTTAGCAGCTTCACATTTCTGTGTTTTGGCACCTTGGATCAGTGTTTTGGCTGTGGGTCAGTGAGAAAGGGGCGCCAGAGCCTGTCCTGTCCTGGCAGCTTAAGGAGGTTAGGCATGCCACAAATTCCCTGGCGAACCCTGAGGGGTGTTCTGTTAACGGGCGGCATCTTGCTCTGGCGTGGCAATTCCAACACGGGTAAAGAAGGTGGCGGACACGTACAGCCTGTCCAACGGGAACCCACCCGAAGGACAAGACTCGACCCATCTCTTCCTCCTCTCCCATCGCACTAAATGTGCGGAAGCCCAAAAGCAAATACCACCAAGCTCAAGAACTTCTACCCCATTGTTCTGAGACTACTGAGAATCGCTATGAGCTCCTTACTGTCTGCCTGAAGAGCACTTTTACTAAAGGTAACTGCATTCTGCTATTGCTTTTCCACCCCAGTGCGCTGCGTTATTATTTAATCTGTTCGCAAGACGTAAACTAATTCCATTAACTGGGTCCTTTGATGTCCGCCTACTCAGCCGACCTGTCAATCAATGGTTCTTGGTTACGCCCCTCGACCGTCCAAACAGTCGGATGACAAACGGGTCCTCCAGATGCCCAGAATGGCCAACTCGACTGTCAATCAGGAACTACGCGGCGGGGCCTTCTCCGACGTCACAATGAAGGGCGGGCGCCGGGGTCACGTGGGCGATCGGTTCGGCCAACGGGCAGCGTCGGCGCCCGCTTCCCAGTTGCGTGGCCCATCCGCTCCGTGTTTCCCTACGGATTGCCCCCGCCCTCCGCCGGCCCCCTTCGGCGATTCCTGGCCCGCCGTTGTGTGGGAGCCTGCAGCCGGGGGCTGTCCACCGCGCAGGTGCCAGGGCGGGGGATTTGCACCGGAGCGGGGGGCCCGTACGTCTGAGCATGCGCACTGCCTTCGGTAAGGCGACGTCTCGTGGAGCGGAGGGCACTGGCTGATCAGTTGGAGCTGTTTCTTGCGCGTGCTGAATTCTGGGAAACGTATCCGCCATGCTCCTTTTACAGATGATTGGAAACCCAAGTTCGTCCAGATCTCCGTTGATTGAACTTCATCAACTTGTCCTGAGTACTTTGATTTCATATCATCCGGTTTTTATAACGCCTGTATTTACTCCCCTCTCCTTTAAATATTACAGCTTGATATGCCTTTGAGCTGAGGACAGATATAAATTTCCTGGCTACAAGGAAGCTGAGGGAAAAGAAAACTACATGGCTTTGAGGCTTGGAACCATATATAAAGTGATCTTCGGCACAGTGGTACAGGTTTTGATTTATTGTTGTTACTTCTTCTGAAATATGTGAAAAATGTGTGTGTGTGCCATCTAGACATAATGCCGTACACTAGTTGTTAAAACAGAATTTTGTTATGCAATTTCAGAGAAAAGCTATAAAATTTACTGCTGAAAACCTATAATTGAGAAGTCTTCTGTTTGTCCTTTCAGGTATCAGTGACTCGAGTGAGAAAGATTTGTTTTGTATGAAGGTCTCCACACCAGTGTCATATAGCTTAAGTGGAACATCAAAGCAGAGAAAGTTAGGGCCAAACGTTCACACCAAGATCTTGCAAAGTGACGTGGGAGTGCTGGGATTTGACTGACAGTAGCCACCACACGATGGAAGGAAAGCCCCTCGATATCCCTGTGGACATACCTGTCTCCAAGGGTGTGCAGAAGAGCAGACCTGATCGAGAGGGCCTGTTGCCCTGCACGCTCTGCGGGAAGGTGTTCGCCTACCAGTCCCTGTTGCGCCGCCACTGGCTGGCGCACACCGAGATCCGGCCCTTCATCTGCAACATCTGCGGCAAGACCTACAAGAGTCACCAGGACTGCACGCGGCACCAGCGAATCCACACCGAGGAGACAAGTGTGGCCTGCCCCGAGTGTGGCAAGGCCTTCACCCACTTCTCGCACCTGCAGGCGCACCTGCGCACCCACACCGGCGAGCGGCCCTTCCCCTGCCCCGAGTGCGGCAAGGCCTTCGGCCACTCCTCCCACCTGCAGAGGCACCAGCGCACCCACACCGACGAGCGGCCCTACGCTTGTCCTGACTGCGGAAAAGCCTTCGGCCACTCCTCCCACCTGCAGAGGCACCAGCGTGCCCACAGCTGTCAGCAGCCCTTCTCCTGCCCCGACTGCGGCAAGACGTTTGGCCGCTCCTCTCACCTGCAGGCACACCAGCGCACCCACACCTGCGAGCGGCCCTTCTCCTGCCCCGACTGCGGAAAGGCCTTCGTCCAGTCTGCCCACCTCCTGGAGCACCAGCGGGTTCACACCGGGGAGAAGCCCTTCGTCTGCCCTCTCTGCGGGAAGAGCTTTGCCCGGTCGTCACAGCTCCATGCGCACCGACGGACCCACACAGGGGAGAGGCCCTACCCCTGTCCAGACTGCGGGAAGTGCTTTAGCACAGCTTCAATCTTACTTCAGCACAGGCAGGTCCACACCGAGGAGCGGCCCTTCCCCTGCCCCGACTGCGGCAAGGCCTTCAAGAGCCCCGTGCATCTGAAGCAGCACCACGTGATCCACGGTGGGGAGAGGCCCTTCTCCTGCACCGTCTGCGGGAAGGCCTTCGTCCGATACTCCAACCTACAGGCCCACCAGCGGCTGCACTTGAGGGAGAAGAAATTCGCTTGTCCCGAGTGTGGCAAGGTCTTCCCCCACACCACGAACCTGCTGGCGCACCGTCGCGCCCACGCCGGCAAGCGGCCCTTCGCCTGCCCCGAGTGCGCCAAGACCTTCGTCTACGCCTCGCACCTGCTGGCGCACCGGCGCACCCACACCGGCGAGCGGCCCTTCTCCTGCCCCGACTGCGGCAAGGCCTTCACCCACTCCTCACATCTGCAGGCCCACCGGAGAGTCCACACCGGGGAGAAGCCCTTCGCCTGCCCCGTCTGCGGGAAGTGCTTCACGTGGTCGTGGCAGATGCAGAATCACCAGCGGACTCACACGGAGTAGAGCGGCTACGCTCGTCCCGACTGGGGGTGGGTGGGTCTCCCGGTACAGCAGCCCTCCCTTGGACACTGTGTGTGTCTGGAATCTCTGTGTCCATGGGTCGTATCCAGCATTCCACAAAGGTAAATCAGTTCCACAAGTCGGCTGGGGATGGAATCTGTGGCTGGGGGAGGTGAAGGGGATGTGATGCAACTGTAAATTGGTTTCTCAAGGCCGCCGCGCGTGCACAGGTGTGTGGCGGTGAACTTTCTCCAGAGGGTGAAATGGAGTCTGTATAATTGCAGTTGGCGGTCACAGTACAGGCCATTCAGCCCATGCCCACTCCTTTCTGGCTACGCCTTGTCCACACTCCTCCACTCCCTGCCTACCTGAGGGTATCTTCAACTCCACTTGTATCTGCTACCATTCAGGGACCTGCCTCTCAGTGCAAAAAAAATCTAAACTTCGCCCCATACGTCACCTATGAACCTGCCCCTTTACACCTCGACCCCGAGGCCTCTCCTACTAGACGTTTCCATCCTGGGAAAAAAGCCGGCTGTCTGTGACTCTCATATTCTGACAAACTTCTATCAGGTTTCATCGCGGCCTCTGTCGTTCCAGAGAAACTAACACAGTTTTTTCCCAATCTCTGCTCGTAGCTCACACCCTCTAAACCAGGCAGCATCCTGGTGAACCTCCTCTGCCCCCCTCCAAAGTCTCCACCTCCCTCCTGGTTCGAGAGGACCGCAGTCCGAGTCTCAGGATTTGGATCCAGGCTGGGATACTGGGGGGGGTAGGAGAGGTGTTGGTTTTGGGAGGTGCCGTTGGATTGGCCCGGACGGTATCTGAGGTGTGTTTTGTAAATGTTAGTTGTGGGCATTGGTGAAACTCTGGGCCGTGTTTTCGTGTTGTAAATCAGTGTTCTTTCAGATCCCCTTTAGGACATAAACGTAGAACACACAGAGTACAGAACTCTGCTGACATATGAACCGACTCTGAGACCAATCTGAAATTTCCCCCATTGTTCACTCATTCTAATTGCTATCAAAGAGAATCGTAAATGTCCCCAGCATATCTGCCTGAACCAACCCTGGTAGCGTGATTCACGAACCCACCAGTCTCTGTGTAAAAAAAACCTACTCTAACACCCACCCCTAATACTTTCTAACAATCTTCTTAAAATATGTCCTCTTTTAGCCATTTGCACTCTTGAACAATGTCCTTTGCTGTGCCTCTTTCCTTATAAGGTCATAAGAGATAGGAGCAGCATTAGATCATTCAGCCCATCAGGTCTGTTCCAGCTTTCATCATGGCAGATCCATTTCCCTCTCGGCCCCAATCTCCTGCCTCCTCTCTGTAACTTTTCTTGGCCTGACTCATCAAGCACCTTAAATATGCAGAAAGACTTGGACTTCACAGCTGCCTGTGGCAATGAGTTCCACAGACTCACCAGTCAAAGAAATTCCTCCTCCTCTCCATTCTAAGTGGATGGCCCTCTATTCAGCGATATATTCCTCTGGTCCTAGACTCCCCGACTATAGGAATCATCCACTATCAGGGCCTTTCAACACTCGATCGGAGTCGATGAGATCCCACCTCGTACTTCTGAATCGCAGTGTGTACTGGCCCAGAGCCATAAATCACGCCTTTCGTTCCTGGAATCATTTTTGTAAACCTCCATTGAACCCTCTCCAATGTCAGCACGTCTTTTCTTAAATAAAGGAACCGAACCTGCTCACTACTCACCAGCGCCCTATAAAGCCTCAGCATCGCATGCTTGCTTTTACGTTCCGGACCTCTTGAAATGAACGCTAACGTTGCATTTGCCTTCTTCGCCCTCAACTCAACCTGCAAATTAATCTTCAGGGAATCCTGCACGAGGACTTCCAAGTCCCTTTGCAGCTCGGAACTTTGATTTTTCTTTCTGTATTCCTTCTGCCACTTCTTTGCCTATTCTCCTAATCTGTCCACGTCCTCCTGTTTATCTTCATTTTGGCCACAATGCCACCAATTCCGTCATCCGAATCATTGATATATAATGTAAAAAGAGGCGGTCCCAATACCGACCCTGTGGAACACCACTTGTCACCGGCAGCCAATCAGAAAAGGCTCCTTTTATTCCCACTCTTTGCCTCCTGCCGACCAGCCAATGCTCTATCTATGCCAGTATCTTTCCTGTAGTACCATGGGCTCTCATTAAGCAGCCTCACGTGTGGCACACTGTCAAAGGCCTTCTGAAAATCCAAGTACACAACATCAACCGACTCTCTTTTGTTTATCCTGGTTGTTATTTCTTCAAAGAATTCCAATAGATTTAGACACTAAGACATAGGAGCAGAATTAGGCCATTTGGCCCATCGAGTCTGATCTGCCATTCAATTATGGCTGATCCTTTTTTTCTCCTCCTCAACCTTAGTTCCCGGCCTTCTCCCCGTAACCTTTGATGTCATGTCCAATCAGGAACCTATCAAGATCTGCCTTAAATACACCCAATGACCTGGCCTCCACAGACGCATGTGGCAACAAATTCCACAAATTCACCACCCTTTGGCTAAACAAATTTCTCCGCAACTCTGTCGTGAAAGGGAGCCCTCTATCCTGAGGTTGTGTCCTCTCGTCCTAGACTCCCCCACCGTGGGAAATATCCTTTCCACACCTACTCTATCTAGGCCTTTTAACATTTGAAAGGTTTCAATGAGATCACCCCTCATCCTTCTGAATTCCAGCAGGTACAGACCCAGAGACATCAAACGATCCTCGTATAATAACCCTTTCATTCCTGGAATCATCCTTGTGAACCTCCTGTGGACCCTCTCCAATGCTAACACGTCTTTTCTAAGATGAGGGGCCCAAAACTGCTCACAATACTAAAGGTGAGGTCTCACCAGTGCCTTATAAAGCCTCAGCATCACATCCCTGCTCTTGTATTCTAGACCTCTTGAAATGAATGCTAACATTGCATTTGCCTTCCTCACCACTGACACAACCTGCACGTTAACCTTCAGGGTGTTCTGTACAAGGACTCCCAAGTCCCTCTGCATCTCAGATTCCTGGATTTTCTCCCCATTTAGAAAATATCCTGCACATTTATTTCTACTACCAAAATGCATGACCAGGCATTTTCCAACATTGCATTTCATTTGCCACTTTCTTGCCCATTCTCCTAATCTGTCCAAGCCCTTCTGCACCCTACCTGTTCCCTCAACACTACCTGCCCCTCCACCAATCTTCATATCATCTGTAAACCTCGTGACAAATTCATCTATTCCATCATCTATATCATTTATATACAGCACAAAAAGTGTTCCCAACACCAGCCCCTGTGAAATACCACTAGTCTCTGGCAGCCAACCAGGAAAAGGATCCTTTTATTCCCACTCGCTGCATCCTACCGATCAGCCAATGCTCTAATCATGTTAGTAACTTTCCTCTAATACCATGGGCTCTTAACTTGGTAAGCAGCCTCATATGTGGCACCTTGTCAAACTCCTTCTGAAAGTCCAAATATACAACATTCACTGAATCATCCCCTTTATCTATCCTACTTCTAATCTGCTCAAAGAATTCCAACAGGATTGTCAAGCAGGATTTTCCCTGAAGGAAACGATGCTGACTTTGTACTATCTTGTTCATGTTGCCAAGTACTCCATCACCTCATCCTTAACAATTGACTCTAACATCTTCCCAACCACTAAGGTCCATAATTTCCTTTCTGCTGCCTTCCTCCTTTCTCAAAGAGTGGAGTGACAGTTGCAATTTTCCAGTCCTCTGGCACCATGCCGGAGTCAAATGATTTCTGAAAGATTATTCCTAATGCCACTGCAATCTCTAACACTACCTCTTTCAGAAACATAGGATGTAGTTCATCTGGTCCGGGTGACTTACGTACCTTTAGGTCTTTCAGCTTTTTGAGCACCTTCTCTCTTGTAATTGTAACTTCACACACTTCTCTTCCTTAGCACACTACAACATCAAGCATATGGCTAGTGTCCTCTACAGTGAAGACTGATGCAAAATACTCAGTTAGTTCATCTGCCATCTCCTTGTCCCCTGTTATTATCTCTCCTACCTCATTTTCTAGGGGTCCTGTATCCACTCTCATTTTTCTTTTATTTTTAAAATACTTTTAAAAAATTACTATCCACTTTGATAGCTCGTTTTCATATTTCATCTTTTCCTTTCTAATGATTTTTTAGTTGCTCTCTGTACATTTTTAAAAACTTCCCATTCCTCTATCTTCCCACTGATGTTTGCTGTGTTGTATACCCTTTCTTTTGCTTTCACAATGGCTTTGACTTCCCTTGTCAGCCCTGGTTGTACGATTGTATCATTTGATTATTTCTTTTGGAATTCCTCTGTCCTGTACCTTCCTCATTTTCCCCAGAAATGCACGCCATTGCCACTCTGCTGACATCCCTGCCTGCAGCTCCAGTTTACTTTGGCCAACTCCTCTCTCATACCATTGTAAATTCCTTCACTCCACTGAAATACCTCTACATCAGTCTTCACTTTATCCCTATCGAATTTCAAGTTGAACTCAATCATATTGTGATCTCTGGTTCCTAAGGGCTCTTTTACCTTAAGCTCCCTAATTGCCTCCGGTTCATTACATAACACCCAATCCAGTATAGCTGATCCCCTAGTCGGCTCAGCTGCTCTAACAATCTAGCTCTTAGGCTTTCAACAAACTCACTCTCTTGAGATCCATTACCAACCTGATTTTCCCAATCGACCTGTATGTCAAAATCACCCATGACTACCATAACGTTGCCCTTTTCACTTGCCGTTTCTAGTTCCTGTTGTAACCTGTGGTCCACCTCTCAGCCACTGTGGGGAGGCCTGTATAAAACTGCCATCAATGTCCCTTTACCACTTGTCAGGCAAGATTTTCCCTTGAGGAAGCCATGCTGACTCTGGCCTATATTATCATGTGCCTCCAAGTACCCTGTAAGCACATCCTTAACGATCAACTTCAACATTTTCCCAACCACTGAAGTCAGGCTAAATGGCCTATAATATCATTTCTCCTGCAACCCTCCCTTCTTAAAAGGTGGAGTGATATTTGCAGTCTTCCAAACCACCAGAACAATGCCAGAATCTACTGATTCTTGAAAGATCATGACTAATGAAGAGGTCACCATCTCTTCAGCCACCTCTTTGAGAGCCCTGGGGTGTCGTCCATCTGGTCCGGGTGACTTAACCACCTTCAGACCTTCCAGTTTCCCAAGCACCTTCTCCCCAGCAACTACACTCACATTCACCCACTGACAATCTTAAACCTCTGGCACACTGCCCGAGTCTTTAACAGTAAAGCCGGATGCAAAATACTTAAAACAGTTTGCCCACTACCTCCTTGCCCCCCATTACTATCTCTGCAACGTCATTTTCCTACGGTCTAATATCTACTCTCACATCTCTTTTTTATCTGCATGTATCTGGAAAAGGTTTTGGTATGCTCCTTGACACTATTGGCTAGCTTACCTTCATATTTCATCTTCTCCCCCTTATGGATTTTTTAGTTGCCTTCTGTTGGTTTTTAAAATTTTCCCAATCCTCTAACTTCCCAATAACTTGTGGTCTATTACATGCCCTCTCTTTTGCTTTTATGCTGGCTTTGAATTCCCTGGTCAGCCACAGTTGCGTCATCCCGCCTTTAGAATATTCCATCATCTTTGGGAGGCATCTATCCTGCTCCCAGAAACTCCAGTCATTGCTGCTCTGCCGTCATCCCCGCTAGTGTTCCCTTCCAATCAATTTTGTCCAGCTCCTCTCTCATGCCTTGGTAATTCTCCCTCTCAAATATCAGAGTGAATCCTTACCATTGCCTCTTAGGGCTCCATAACTTAAATTACCTAATCAGATCCGACTCATTGCAGAACGCCTAATCCAGAATGGCTGATGCCCTAGTGGCTCGCCCTTGAACTGCTCTGAAAAGCCATCCCATAGGCATTCTGCAAATTCGCCCTCTTGGGATTCAGTACCAGCCTGATCTTCCCAACCTGCCTGCGTATTGAAATCCCCCATGATGGTCGTAACATTGCCCTTCTGATATGCATTTCCAATCTCCCGCTGTGATTTGTAGCCCACGTCCTGGCTGCTGTTCAGAGGCCTGTATGTAACTGTCTTCAGGGTCTTTTTACCCTGTTTCTTAGCTCTATCCACAAAGATTATACATCTTCCAATCCTACATCACTTCTTTCTGAGGATTTGCTTAATTTTTCACCGACAGAGCAACCCTGCCGCCCTGCCTGTCCTTTCAATACAATGTGTACCATTCTTTGTCAGCCACGATCGATGCCCGTCACGTCATTCCTGCCGATCTCTAATTGTGCTGCCATGATCCATATACTGTGTCCATTCAAACATCACACTTCCAGCCCTCTGTCCATCACCTTTGTCCCTGTTACACTGCAATTCATCCGACTGCCTGGAATTTTGCCCCAACGACTGTCTGTTAACCCTGACAGTCTCGCTACGCCCCGCATCTGCCTGTACCGTACTCCATGTACCGGCCACACTGAAATCTAACGGCTTCTGACCTGTATTCACCCTTCTCCATTTTGTCCACCTTTTATGTTGCAGCTCATCCCGTCGACTGCAGTTTTGCCCCATCGTCAGCCTCTCCTTGTCACACCGTCCCATCACACACTCCCGGGGTCAGACACATAGTGAATCTCCATCCACACCGTCCCATCACACACTCCCGGGGTCAGACACAGAGTGAATCTCCCTCCACACCGTACCATCACACACTCCGTGGGTCAGACACATAGTGAATCTCCATCCACACCGTCCCATCACACACTCCCGGGGTCAGACACAGAGTGAATCTCCCTCCACACCGTCCCATCACACACTCCGTGGGTCAGACACATAGTGAATCTCCATCCACACCGTCCCATCACACACTCCCGGGGTCAGACACAGAGTGAATCTCCCTCCACACCGTCCCATCACACACTCCCGGGGTCAGACACAGAGTGAATCTCCCTCCACACCGTCCCATCACACACTCCCGGGGTCAGACACAGAGTGAAACTCCATCCACACCGTCCCATCACACACTCCCGGGGTCAGACACAGAGTGAATCTCCATCCACACCGTCCCATCACACACTCCCGGGGTCAGACACAGAGTGAATCTCCCTCCACACCGTCCCATCATACACTCCCGGGGTCAGACACATAGTGAATCTCCATCCACACCGTCCCATCACACACTCCCGGGGTCAGACACAGAGTGAATCTCCCTCCACACCGTCCCATCACACACTCCCGGGGTCAGACACAGAGTGAATCTCCCTCCACACCGTCCCATCACACACTCCCGGGGTCAGACACAGAGTGAAACTCCATCCACACCGTCCCATCACACACTCCCGGGGTCAGACACAGAGTGAATCTCCATCCACACCGTCCCATCACACACTCCCGGGGTCAGACACAGAGTGAATCTCCCTCCACACCGTCCCATCATACACTCCCGGGGTCAGACACGGAGTGAATCTCCCTCCACACCGTCCCATCACACACTCCCGGGGTCAGACACAGAGTGAAACTCCATCCACACCGTCCCATCACACACTCCCGGGGTCAGACACAGAGTGAATCTCCCTCCACACCGTCCCATCACACACTCCCGGGGTCAGACACGGAGTGAATCTCCCTCCACACCATCCCATCACACACTCCCGGGGTCAGACACAGAGTGAATCTCCCTCCACACCGTCCCATCACACACTCCAGGGGTCAGACACGGAGTGAATCTCCCTCCACACCATCCCATCACACACTCCCGGGGTCAGTCACAGAGTAAAGCTCCCTCTATCTGTGTTATTGAGGTACCAATCCCTTGGTGAAAAATTGCTCCACAATTCGTCAAATGCACGCTCACCCCAAGCGTGTGGCCCCGTCTATCCGGTCTCTCCTTGTAACTCAGAGACACAAGATTCTGCTAATGTTGAGCAAAGCCCAGATGACAGAGTAACTCAGCAGGTCAGCAAGCATCTATGGTGGGGAATAAACAGCCGAAGGTTCAGGCTGAAACCCTTCATCGGGGCTGCAGCGGAAACGAGCGGGGAGAGGGGTGGAGTAGGTTAGGGGATAGCACAGGTGGGGTGTAGGGTGGGAGAAACTGGTGGTAACAGGTGGGGTAGGACTGGTCTAGAGCAGAATGAATCTGAGAGGAGAGGGAACCGGACAAGGTCATCAGGGTGAGTGAGGAGAAGAGGGTCACCAGAATGGGAAAATAGTACTTGGCTTATTACCTGCCCCTACACCTCCTCCCCACTACCTCTCAGGACCCCAAACAGTCCTCCCAGGTGAGACAACATTTCATTTGCGAGTCTTGTGATCATCTGCTGTATCTGGTGGTCCTGGAGCGGCCTCCTGACACCCAAAGGAGATCGGGGAGCAGTTTCGTCCAACACTTTCACTCACTCTGCCACAAAAGGCAGGACCAGCCAGCGTCCGACCATTTCAATTCAACGTCCCATTTCATACTGACGTGTCTGACCATGGCCAGGTTCAGCTTGGAGGAGCAACACCCCAAATTCTGTCTGTGTGGCCTCCAGCCTCCAAGTTGAAGGTAAATTTAATATCAACGTACGGATATCTCACTCCATAAAATCTTGAGATTCATTAGGAACTCCGATAGTGAATAAACACTACAGACAAATAACTAAATAACACTGAGAACTGGAGTTCCGGAGTCCTTGAAAGTGAGTCCCTGGGTTGTGGAATTCCTTCAGAATTGATGCCAGTGAAGTTATCCATGCTGGTTCAAGAGCCTGATGGTTGAAGGGTAATAACTGTTCCTGAACCCGGTGATGTGGGTCCTGTGGCTCCTGTACTTCATTCCCAATGGTAGTGTTGAGAAGGGAGGTAGCCTGGGTGGTGGGGGTCCTTACTGGTGTGACCAGCACTTCCTCCAGCTTCTGGTTGCTTCTTCCCCTCTCTCCTCCTGTCTTCTCATCCCCTCTCGCCTCCTGTCTCCTTGTCCCCTCTCATGTCTCCTCGTCCCCTCTCACCTCCTGTCTCCTCATCCCCTCTCGTGTCTCCTTGTCCCCTCTCCTGTCTCCTCATCCCCTCTCTCCTCCCATCCCTTCCATTCCCCATTCTGGCTCCCCTCTTGTCCCTTCCTCTCTGCTCTCATGACCTGACCATCACCTCCCACTACATCCCCTCTTCCTTCCCCTTATTCCTCGGTCCAATGTCTATCCTATTAACGTCCTTATTCTCTTGTCATTTACCTCTTCCACCTATCAGATCCAAACTTCTTACAACATCCCCAGTGCCCCAACTCATCTGGTCTCCCATATCACCTTGCAACTTGTGTTCCTCCACCTCTCCCGACATCTAATTCTGGCTTCTACCTTCTTCATCACCGATCCTAATGACAGTTCTCAGCTCAAAACTTGTTGTGAAGATGTCACCTTAAGGTCTTGTACAGTTGTACAGCTGCAGAGAAGGGGGGGGGGGTGTGGGGGAGCATGATGGATATCCAGTTTCCTGGGCCTGAGACCCTCAGCTTTCTGACTCGGGTATGACCTTTTCAAAGGGTCAGAGTCGTTTGTGACAAAGTTAAACTTCGAACAGATATTCCTTGCTCAGCTTTATGTTGTAAACGAGAACCAGTCTTCAGTTCCTAATATAAATTGCAAACAGTAATCAGTTTGAAGTTGAAAGCACAACTTTGCAAACAACAGAGTTACAGAGCACAGCTTGCTCCCTCAGGGCGGGGAAAGAGGTTTGGGGGTGGGGGATACAGGGGTTGCCAGGTGTGAGAGGTGTGGTTTGTGAAGGAGCCTTCTTGTCTGCACAGCCAAGTGCAAGACCATGGGGTTGTGTCACAGCACATCAGACATGCTTACAGTCTGGGGTATTTGTGTGCTCGCAGAGTCCGCCTCCCGGCATTAATTGTGGGTGCTTGGGAAATCTCTGTCACCAGAAGCTTTCAGACCATCTGTGTGAATTACTTTGTCCCGTCAAAGGTTTCTGGAAAACATCACACGCAGACGATGTCACCAAGCAGAAAACGGTTCAGATATCAGAAAGCATTGGCGATTGTTCGGAGCGGCACGGAGACTGATGTGGCAGAAAGAACTAAACTTCTTTCCTCAGCCTTCGGTCTCTGCGGCTCGTTCGTCCGCAGCTCCTTAGTCTGTTCCTTTAATTTGTAAGGGTTGTACTTGTGTTTGGAAATTGGCTGTAGTTTGTAAATCTTTTGTAATTCAGAGATCTTTTATAAGTCAGAAATCCTCTGTAATTGTTAAATGTGTGTTTAGACCAATTTGTATAAATTTAACCATGAATCATTGAAAATAGAATAAAGTCTGTTTAAACTGCTTTGTTAGCTGGAATATCTCATCCTTGGTGGGGTCGGGGGGGGTGGGGGTTGGTGGTACAGGCAGCTGGACCTCGGGGCAGACAGAGAACCGGGAGCTGTTCCTTGTTGATACAGTATAATCTCCCTAGGGTAAGGGGGTGGGGGTAATCTATATCAGATAGGTTTAAAATCTTCTATAGAGTTGAGAGTTTTGTGGAGGGGGGTGTTCATGTGACATTGCCATTTCCGGATCGGCACCTTTGGGTGGGGTCACATCATGTGTTTGTTTTTAATCCAGATGACATTGACACCACCGCGTGTCCCCCGCCGCACAGACACACTTGCTCCCGCGGTATCCGATAGGCATCGCCCGCACGGAGAGCGTGAACGAAACGTAACCGATGCCTGGTGTTCACAGTTGGTTAACGGAAAGCTCTTGCTCTGCCATCACGCTGTCGCTGTACCGCGGTGGCGCCGAGGGCTTTGTCGGTCGGTTCAGGAACTCAGAGAAGCTGCGGTTCCTGAACCTCAGTAGTGGGGCAACACGGGCTTCTGCCCCTCCTACCCTCCGGCAGCCGTGAAAAGGCGGCACGGCCCAGCTGGTGGGGACTGAGATCTGGAGACAAGGGGTTGGTCCACAGACACAAGTAGCAACAAATTCCACAAATTCAGCACTCTTCAGATAAAGAAATTTCTCCACATCCCTGGATTGAAAGGGCACCCCTCTATCCGGAGGCTGTGCCCTCTTGTCCTAGACTCTGCCATCCTTTCACATCTAATCTGTCTGGGCCTTTCAACATTGAGCTCCCCACTCATCCTTCTGAATTCCAGTGAGTACAGACCCAGAGTCATCAACAATCCTTGTATGATAACCCTTTCATTCCTGGAATCATCCCTGTGAACCTCCTCTGGACCCTCTCCAATGCCAGCACATCTTTTCTAAGATGAGAAGCCCAAAACTGTTTACAATACTAAAGGTGAGGTCTCACCAGTGCCTTATAAAGCCTCAGCATCACATCCCTGTTCTTGTATCCGAGACATCATGAAGTGAATGCTAACATGGCATTTGCCTTCCTCACCAACTCACCCTGCAAGTTAACCTTCAGGGTGTTCTGCACAAGGACTCCCAAGTCCCTCTGCATCAGATTCCTGGATTTTCTCACCATTTAGAAAATATCCTGCACATTTATCACCACAACCAAAGTGCATGATCATGCATTTTCCAACATATTTCATTTGCGACTTTCGTACTCTTTCTCCTAATCTGTCCAAGTCCAGCATCCTACCTGTTTTCTCAACACTACCTGTTACTCCATCAAGCAGTCAACCATCTCCACAGCACCTGCAATGATGAGAATCTGTTTGTGTTCCATCTTCCTCCTTCCTTGTTTAGAAACACAACGCTCCCTCTGGCTCTAATTATGTTCTTTAGTTAAGAATTTGTTTGTCATTTATGTTTAATTTACATCTTTTCTGAAAGCTGGACATGTGCCAGTGCATTTTCATGCCAGCTGTGCCTACATGGACGTAGACATATCAAAGATTCATCTGTTATCAAACAAAATATGCAGACTAACACTCAAAGATTTGGCTTCTCCAGATGGTCATGAAAGAAAGAAAACCATGCAACTTGGTTCAAAGAGAAACAGGGACTCCAACCCCCAGCCCCACCACACAAAAAAACTACGGCAACATGATAATCACTCCACAGAAAATGGAACAAGAATATTGAGCCCTAAACCTACACACCCCACACAAAACACAAAAACACCAACCCTCAAACTCCCACCCCCACACAAAACACAGAAACACCAAACCCCAAACTCCCACCCCCACACAAAACACAGAAACACCAACCCCCAAACTCCCACCCCCACACAAAACACAAAAACATCAACCGTCAAACTCCCACCCCCACACAAAACACAGAAACACCAACCCCCAAACTCCCACCCCCACACAAAACACAGAAACACCAACCCCCAAACTCCCACCCCCACACAAAACACAGAAACAACAACCCCCAAACCCCCACCCTCACACAAAACACAAAAACAGCAAACCCCAAACTCCCACCCCCACACAAAACACAAAAATATCAACCCCCAAACTCCCACCCCCACACAAAACACAAAAACACCAAACCCCAAACTCCCACCCCCACACAAAACACAAAAACAACAAACCCCAAACTCCCACCCCCACACAAAACACAAACACACCAAACCCCAAACTCCCACCCCTACACAAAACACAAACACACCAAACCCCAAACTCCCAACCCCAGACAAAACACAAACACCAACCCCCAAACTCCCACACCCACACAAAACACAAAAACACCAGCCCCCATACTCCCACCCCCACACAAAACACAAACACCAACCCCCAAACTCCCACCCCCACACAAAACACAAAAACACCAACCCCCAAACTCCCACCCCCACACAAAACACAAAAACACCAAACCCCCAAACTCCCACCCCCACACAAAACACAAAAACACCAACCCCCAAACTCCCACCCCCACACAAAACACAAAAACACCAGCCCCCATACTCCCATCCCCACACAAAACACAAACACCAACCCCCAAACTCCCACCCCCACACAAAACACAAAAACACCAACCCCCAAACTCCCACCCCCACACAAAACACAAAAACACCAACCCCCAAACTCCCACCCCCACACAAAACACAAACACCAACCCCCAAACTCCCACCCCCACACAAAACACAAAAACACCAACCCCCAAACTCCCACCCCCACACAAAACACAAACACCAACCCCCAAACTCCCACCCCCACACAAAACACAAAAACACCAACCCCCAAACTCCCACCCCCACACAAAACACAAAAACACCAAACCCCCAAACTCCCACCCCCACACAAAACACAAAAACACCAACCCCCAAACTCCCACCCCCACACAAAACACAAAAACACCAAACCCCAAACTCCCACCCCCACACAAAACACAAAAACATCAACCCCCAAACTCCCACCCCCACACAAAACACAAACACCAAACCCCAAATTCCCACCCCCACACAAAACACAAACACCAACCCCCAAACTCCCACCCCCACACAAAACACAAAAACACCAACCCCCAAACTCCCACCCCCACACAAAACACAAACACCAACCCCCAAACTCCCACCCCCACACAAAACACAAAAACACCAACCCCCAAACTCCCACCCCCACACAAAACACAGAAACACCAACCCCCAAACTCCCATCCCCACACAAAACACTAAAACACCAAACCCCAAACTCCCATCCCCACACAAAACACAAAAACACCAAACCCCAAACTCCCACCCCCACACAAAACACAAAAACACCAAACCCCAAACTCCCACCCCCACACAAAACACAGAAACACCAACCCCCAAACTCCCACCCCCATACAGAACACAAAAACACCAACCCCCAAACTCCCACCCCCCACAGAAAACACAAAAACACCAAACCCCAAACTCCCACCCCCACACAAAACACTAAAACACCAAACCCCAAACTCCCAACCCCACACAAAACACAAAAACACCAACCCTCAAACTCCCACCCCCACACAAAACACAAAAACACCAACCCCCAAACTCCCTCCCCCACACAAAACACAAAAACACCAAACCCCATACTCCCACCCCCACACAAAACACAAACACCAAACCCCAAACTCCCACCCCCACACAAAACACAGAAACACCAAACCCCAAACTCCCACCCCCACACAAAACACAGAAACATCAACCCCCAAACTCCGACCCCCACACAAAACACAAACACCAACCCCCAAACTCCCACCCCCACACAAAACACAAAAACACCAACCCCCAAACTCCCACCCCCACACAAAACACAAAAACACCAACCCCCAAACTCCCACCCCCACACAAAACACAAAAACACCAAACCCCAAACTCCCACCCCCCACACAAAACACAAAAACACCAAACCCCAAACTCCCACCCCCCCACACAAAACAAAAAACACCAACCCCCAAACTCCCTCCCCCACACAAAACACAGAAACACCAACCCCCAAACTCCCACCCCAACACAAAACACAAACACCAACCCCCAAACTCCCACCCCCACACAAAACACTAAAACACCAACCCCCAAACTCCCACCCCCACACAAAGCACAAAAACACCAACCCCCAAACTCCCACCACCCACACAAAACACAAAAACACCAACACCCAAACTCCCACCACCCACACAAAAACACAAAAACATCAAACCCCCAAACTCCCACCCCCCACACAAAACACAAAAACACCAAACCCCAAACTCCCACCCCCACACAAAACACAAAAACACCAACCCTCAAACTCCCACCCCCACACAAAACACAAAAACACCAAACCCCAAACTCCCACCCCCCACACAAAACTCAAAAACACCAAACCCCAAACTCCCACCCCCCACACAAAACACAAAAACACCAACCCCCAAACTCCCACCCCCACGCAAAGCACAAAAACACCAAACCCCAAACTCCCACCCCCCACACAAAACACAAAAACACCAAACCCCAAACTCCCACCCTCACACAAAAACAAAAACACCAACCCCCAAACTCCCACCCCCACACAAAACACAGAAACACCAACCCCCAAACTCCCATCCCCACACAAAACACTAAAACACCAAACCCCAAACTCCCATCCCCACACAAAACACAAAAACACCAAACCCCAAACTCCCACCACCACACAAAACACAAAAACATCAAACCCCAAACTCCCACCCCCACACAAAACACAAAAACACCAACCCCCAAACTCCCACCCCAACACAAAACACAAAAACACCAAACCCCAAACTCCCACCCTCACACAAAAACAAAAACACCAACCCCCAAACTCCCACCCCCACACAAAACACAAAAACACCAACCCCCAAACTCCCACCCCAACACAAAACACAAAAACACCAAACCCCAAACTCCCACCCTCACACAAAAACAAAAACACCAACCCCCAAACTCCCACCCCCACACAAAACACAGAAACACCAACCCCCAAACTCCCATCCCCACACAAAACACTAAAACACCAAACCCCAAACTCCCATCCCCACACAAAACACAAAAACATCAAACCCCAAACTCCCACCCCCACACAAAACACAGAAACACCAACCCCCAAACTCCCACCCCCACACAAAACACAGAAACACCAAACCCCAAACTCCCACCCCCACACAAAACACAGAAACACCAAACCCCAAACTCCCAACCCCACACAAAACACAGAAACACCAACCCCCAAACTCCCACCCCCACACAAAACACTAAAACACCAAACCCCAAACTCCCACCCCCACACAAAACACAAAAACACCAAACCCCAAACTCCCACCCCCACACAAAACACAAACACCAAACCCCAAACTCCCACCCCCACACAAAACACAGAAACATCAACCCCCAAACTCCGACCCCCACACAAAACACAAACACCAACCCCCAAACTCCCACCCCCACACAAAACACAAAAACAACAACCCCCAAACTCCCACCCCCACACAAAACACAAAAACACCAACCCCCAAACTCCCACCCCCACACTAAACACAAAAACACCAAACCACAAACTCCCACCCCCACACAAAACACAAAAACACCAAACCCCAAACTCCCACCCCCCACACAAAACACAAAAACACCAAACCCCAAACTCCCACCCCCACATAAAACACAAAAACACCAACCCCCAAACTCCCATCCCCACACAAAACACTAAAACACCAAACCCCAAACTCCCACCCCCACACAAAACACAAAAACACCAAACCACAAACTCCCACCCCCACACAAAACACAAAAACACCAAACCACAAACTCCCACCCCCACACAAAACACAGAAACACCAACCCCCAAACTCCCACCCCCACACAGAACACAAAAACACCAACCCCCAAACTCCCACCCCCCACACAAAACACAAAAACACCAAACACCAAACCCCCACCCCCACACAACACACAAAAACATCAAACCCCAAACCCCCACCCCCCACACAAAAACACCAAACCCCCACCCTCACACAAAACACAAAAACATCAAACCCCAAACCCCCACCCCCCACACAAAACACAAAAACACCAAACCCCAAACTCCCACCCCCCACACAAAACACAAAAACACCAACCCCCAAACTCCCAACCCCACACAAAACACAAAAACACCAAACCCCAAACTCCCAACCCCACACAAAACACAGAAACACCAACCCCCAAACTCCCACCCCCACACAAAACACACAAACACCAAACCCCAAACTCCCACCCCCACACAAAACACACAAACACCAAACCCCAAACTCCCACCCCCACACAAAACACAAAAACACCAACCCCCAAACTCCCAACCCCACACAAAACACAAAAACACCAACCCCCAAACTCCCAACCCACACAAAACACAAAAACACCAACCCCCAAACTCCCACCCCCACACAAAACACAAAAACACCAAACCCCAAACTCCCACACCCCCCACACAAAACACAAAAACACCAAACCCCAAACTCCCACCCCCACACAAAACACAAAAACACCAACCCCCAAACTCCCACCCCCACACAAAAACATCAATCCCCAAACTCCCACCCCCACACAAAACACACAAACATCAACCCCCAAACTCCCACCCTCACACAAAACACAAAAACACCAACCCCCAAACTCCCACCCCCACACAAAACACAGAAACACCAAACCCCAAACTCCCACCCTCACACAAAACGCAAAAACACCAACCCCCAAACTCCCACCCCCACACAAAACACAAAAACACCAAACCCCAAACTCCCACCCCCCACACAAAACACAAAAACACCAAACCCCAAACTCCCACCCCCCACACAGAACACAAAAACACCAAACCCCAAACTCCCACCCCCCACACAAAACACAAAAACACCAACCCCCAAACTCCCACCCCCCACACAAAACACAAAAACACCTACCCCCAAACTCCCAACCCCACACAAAACACAAAAACACCAACCCCCAAACTCCCAACCCACACAAAACACAAAAACACCAACCCCCAAACTCCCACCCCCACACAAAACACAGAAACACCAAACCCCAAACTCCCACCCCCCACACAAAACACAGAAACACCAAACCCCAAACTCCCACCCCCCACACAAAACACAAAAACACCAAACCCCAAACTCCCACCCCCACACAAAACACAAAAACACCTACCCCCAAACTCCCAACCCCACACAAAACACAAAAACACCTACCCCCAAACTCCCACCCCCACACAAAACACAGAAACACCAACCCCCAAACTCCCAACCCACACAAAACACAAAAACACCAACCCCCAAACTCCCACCCCCACACAAAACACAAAAACACCTACCCCCAAACTCCCAACCCCACACAAAACACAAAAACACCTACCCCCAAACTCCCAACCCCACACAAAACACAAAAACACCTACCCCCAAACTCCCACCCCCACACAAAACACAGAAACACCAACCCCCAAACTCCCAACCCACACAAAACACAGAAACACCAACCCCCAAACTCCCAACCCACACAAAACACAAAAACACCTACCCCCAAACTCCCACCCCCACACAAAACACAAAAACACCAACCCCCAAACTCCCACCCCCACACAAAACACAAAAACACCAACCCCCAAACTCCCAACCCACACAAAACACAAAAACACCAACCCCCAAACTCCCACCCCCACACAAAACACAAAAACACCAAACCCCAAACTCCCACCCTCACACAAAACACAAAAACACCAAACCCCAAACTCCCACCCCCACACAAAACACAAAAACACCAAACCCCAAACTCCCACCCCCACACAAAACACAAAAACACCAAACCCCAAACTCCCACCCTCACACAAAACACAAAAACACCAACCCCCAAACTCCCACCCCCACACAAAACACAAAAACACCAAACCCCAAACTCCCACCCTCACACAAAACACAAAAACACCAAACCCCAAACTCCCACCCCCACACAAAACACAAAAACACCAAACCCCAAACTCCCACCCCCACACAAAACACAAAAACACCAAACCCCAAACTCCCACCCTCACACAAAACACAAAAACACCAAACCCCAAACTCCCACCCCCACACAAAACACAAAAACACCAAACCCCAAACTCCCACCCCCACACAAAACACAGAAACACCAACCCCCAAACTCCCAACCCACACAAAACACAGAAACACCAACCCCCAAACTCCCAACCCACACAAAACACAGAAACACCTACCCCCAAACTCCCACCCCCACACAAAACACAAAAACACCAACCCCCAAACTCCCACCCCCACACAAAACACAAAAACACCAACCCCCAAACTCCCACCCCCACACAAAACACAAAAACACCAAACCCCAAACTCCCACCCTCACACAAAACACAAAAACACCAAACCCCAAACTCCCACCCCCACACAAAACACAAAAACACCAAACCCCAAACTCCCACCCCCACACAAAACACAAAAACACCAAACCCCAAACTCCCAACCCCACACAAAACACAAAAACACCAACCCCCAAACTCCCACCCCCACACAAAACACAAAAACACCAAACCCCAAACTCCCACCCCCACACAAAACACAAAAACACCAAACCCCAAACTCCCAACCCCACACAAAACACAAAAACACCAACCCCCAAACTCCCACCCCCACACAAAACACAAAAACACCAACCCCCAAACTCCCAACCCACACAAAACACAAAAACATCAAACCCCAAACTCCCACCCCCACACAAAACACAAAAACACCAACCCCCAAACTCCCACCCCCACACAAAACACAAAAACACCAAACCCCAAACTCCCACCCCCCACACAAAACACAAAAACACCAACCCCCAAACTCCCACCCCCACACAAAACACAAAAACACCAACCCCCAAACTCCCACCCCCACACAAAACACAAAAACATCAAACCCCAAACTCCCACCCCCCACACAAAACACAAAAACACCAAACCCCAAACTCCCACCCCCACACAAAACACAAAAACATCAAACCCCAAACTCCCACCCCCCACACAAAACACAAAAACACCAAACCCCAAACTCCCACCCCCACACAAAACGCAACAGAACATTGACCCTCAAGCTCCCTCCTCTGCACAATAAAAATAATTTTCCACAACTCGGTAACGTCCCTGGGCATAATCAAACGCGGGGGACGCCACTGGAACATAAGTGTGTATACCCGCGAGCTGCGGCAATTCGCTACACAGTGACTCCTTCTCCAGCAGCAGAGCGATCCCATCAATGATTCAAGCCGGCAGTTGCTGCTGAACCCTCGTTCAGCTTCTGCATTCTCCTCGGTGTTTCAATCTGCCTGGGTGCTTCAGTCGGTGAAATGGAGGCCTCGAGGGTTCCAGCTTCCCTCCGGAAGCCTTCTCGGAGACAGCAAAGCAGCAGAACGCTGTCTCAGACTCTGAACTCACAGGCTCTAACCGTTCCAGAGATAAATTCAACGTAAAAACCCCATGCAAAGCTATGGAAATTCAGGGTTTTGTGGTCTATCGAGAAGATGTCAACTGAGGGAGCACCGTGAGCAGGCACCATCTTAGCCAGACATATCTGATCATACCTAGCTGCTTCACTGCCTGGTATGGGAACTGTACCTCCCTTAATCGCAGGGCTCTGCAGAGAGTGGTGCGGACAGTCCAGCGCATCTGTAGCACTGTTCAGGACATTTACAAAGACAGGTGTGTGAAAAGGGCCCGAAGGATCATTGGGAACCCAAGTCACCCCAACTACAAACTGTTCCATCTGCTACCATCTGGGAAACGGTACCACAACACAAAAGCCAGGACCAACAGGGTCCGGGACAGCTTCTCCCACCAGGCCATCAGATTGTATTGACTGTCCTGTTGTATAGACTATTTATTATAAATGACTATAAATTGCACATTTAGACGGAGACATAACGTAAAGATGTTTACTCCTCCTGTATATGAAGGATGTAAGTAATAAAGTCAATTCAATTCAACTCTGTAAACTGGACTTTGAGACAAAGAACTTATCAGGCCGAACAGCATCTGTGGAGCTGCTGACCCCTACAAGCACGTGGCCGTCACCGCTGACAGTGCAGGTGGAGAGGAGTCAAGGTGGGTCCCCAGACTGAGAGGTACCACACCACCAACCTTTCGCTCGGCATCAACAACCCCAGGGATCGAACGGTTGACTTCGGAACAGAGACGTGGAGAGACCAGAGCTCGCTGGCTGCAAACACTGTGCATTAGCATCTCGGAGGGCCTGCGATGGGCCAGGAAGAAGGCTCGCCATTGCTGCCGCCTCGTCCTTCAAAGCTTGGTGAGGTTAGGCAGTGTTGTAATGTGAACAAAATCTCTAGAGAGACACTGTAGTCTTTTATTCAACAAAGTGATTCTGTTTGATTACATGACACTTTGTTTGCTGAAGATCAAAGGACAATTCAGTATTCATAACGTATGTACAATGCTTACTGTGAATTACACGTGTAACTTTCACACCTGCGTCTTCGCACCCACACTCCAGACACCCAAAGCAAATGCTAATCAACATAGTCTGGTTTATAAATTACCTGCTGTCCACAGCTCTGGGAAAGTGGATTGTAGATTAAATTTAGAATACAGGCCTGGGAAACGCTGTCCAGGACTGTATTCTAAATTTAATCTGCAATCCACGTTCAGATTGGTTGCTGAAGTGATTATTTGATATATACCCTAATTCCAGAATATGTCCCGACGAGGGAGGTCATAGCTTCCCTTTGCAAACTTTGGATGTGCCCTTGACTGGTTGCATCATCTCACCGCTCTCCCATCTGGCAGAAGATGCAAATGTACCACCAGGCTCAGGAAAGATCCTACCCCTCTGTTACCCCTTTACCCCCGAGTATCGAATGGTTCCCTATTTAAATAGGATGGGTTTGATTACTGTGTCTGACAACACCCGGTACGTTTGATCCGCCCATCTGTCAATCAACCGGTCCTAGTTACACCCATTCAGCCATCCTATTGGTTGGATGGCAAGGTTGGGTTCACCGGGAACCCGGATTGGCGAATGCGCCTGCCCATCAGAAACCAAGCGGGGGAGTTGTGATGACGCCGCATCTGATCACGTGGGAGCTCGGTTCGGCCAACGGGCAGCGGCGGCGCCTGCTTCCCGATTGCGCAGCCCGTCGGGTCGGTGTTTCCTGCCAGATTCCCCCGATCTTCACCGGTTCCCGTTGGCGACTCTTACCCCGGCGCCGGGTGGGAACCTGCAGCCGGGGACTGTCCACCGCGTCGGTGCCAGGGCGGGTGATTTACTCTGGAGCGGGGCCCGTACTTCCGAGCATGCGTAGTGTTGTCCGTTCTTTCGACGTCACGTGGTGCGGAGGGCTCTGGCTGAAAAGGTAGAGCGGTTTCAGGGGCGCGGGGCATTGTGGGATATACGCTCACCATCTACTGTTTGCAGAAACTCCGAAATCCAAGTTTTTCATCGCGCTCTCCGCTGATTCTTCTTGTCGCAGTTTGTCATGAATATTTTGATTTCAGATCATCAGGTTTTTAGCACTGATAGTAACACTTTTTAAAAAAATATTGCAACCTGATAATGGCTTTGAACAGAGGGCAAGGATATGACCTTGTTGGGCTACGAGGAAGCTGGGGAAAGAAGTACTGAATTTGAGACTCAGACCATTTAAAAAGATATTTGATGCTAAATTCAGCACAGTGGTACAGGTTTTAATTTATTACTGTCACTTATGTGGGGAAAAAATGTGTATGCTTGATTGTGCCAAACGTGAAATGGTGAAATGGAGCTATGTTTTACAGTTATTGTTATGGGCTGTAAAATTTACTGCAGTTAACATATATATATAGAAGACTTCTGTTTACCTTTTCAGGTATCAGAGACTGCTTTCTATGTCCCTCTCACAACAGCATCATCGAGCCTAAGTGGAGAACCACAGCAGGCTAAACTGAGTCCAAGCGTTCACACCACGATCTCACGAAGTGACTCAGGAGTGTCAGGACCTGACTGACAGCAGCAACAACCAATGGAAGAAAACCCCAGTGACATCCTTGTGGAGATACCCGCTGCCGAGGGCAGCGAGGGCTTGCCGAGGAGCAGACCCGCCCGGGAGGGCCCGTTGCCCTGCACGCTGTGCGGGAAGGTGTTCGCCTACCAGTCCATGCTGCGGCGCCACTGGCTGGCCCACACCGAGATCCGGCCCTTCAGGTGCGACGACTGCGGCAAGGCCTTCAAAACCGGCCCGGACCGCTCACGGCACCAGCGCATCCACACTGGCGATACGAACTTCATCTGCCCCGAGTGCGGCAAGGCCTTCAGCCACTCCTCGCACCTGCAGGCGCACCTGCGCACCCACACCGGCGAGCGGCCCTTCCCCTGCCCCGACTGCGGAAAAGCCTTCGGCCACTCCTCCCACCTGCAGAGGCACAGGCGCACCCACACCGGCGAGCGGCCCTACGCTTGTCCCGACTGTGGAAAGGCCTATGGCCACTCGTCCCACCTGCAGAGGCACAGGCGCACCCACACTGGCGAGCGGCCCTTCACCTGCCCCGACTGCGGCAAGGCCTTCACCTACGACTCACACTTGCAGGTGCACCGGAGGATCCACACCGGGGAGAAGCCCTACACCTGCACCTTCTGCGGGAAGAGCTTCGCCCGCTCCTCGCAGCTTCAAGCCCACCAGCGGACCCACACGGGGGAGAGGCCCTACGCCTGCCCCGACTGCGGCAAGAGCTTCAGCACGTCCTCCATCCTGCTGCAGCACCGGCAGGTCCACACCGAGGAGCGGCCCTTCCCCTGCCCCGTCTGCGGCAAGGCCTTCAAAAGCCCCCTGAACCTGAAGCAGCACCACGTGATCCACGCCGGGGAGAGGCATTTCTACTGCGCCGTCTGCGGCAAGGCCTTCGCCCGGTACTCCAACCTGCGGACCCACCGGCGGGTGCACTCCGATGAGACGAGCTTCGCCTGACGCGGGAGTAGCAAGGCCTTCACCCTCTCCCCATGCCTGCGGCTGGCTCCTCCTATCCCGAGTGTGGCAAGGCCTTCGTCAGCTCCTGGTCTATGGGGAGCTCTCACTGCGGTGGAGCCCTTTGCCTTCCACGTTTGTGGGACATCACAGCTCCAGAACCACCGGAGGACCCACACAGGAGAGGGGCACTCTACCTGCACCGACTGTGGGAGAGCCTCCACTCAGTCCTCACAACCGCTGGGCCATCTGAAACGCACTCTGCCTCGGCCTTCATTCAGGGGAGCGTGTGCTTCCATTGTCCGCTCGGGTGCTGTATCCACGTTCCCCCCTCTTTCACAGGAGCAACTCATCCACCTCAGCCCCTGCCCACCTAACTTCTGGGTATCTGGTTGGGGACGTGATGCAGCTGCAAGTGAGGCTATCCGGGCAGCAGTGCATACAAGGACTTGTGCCTCTGGAGGTGAACTCTGTGCGATGGGATCTGGGTAACTGTGGTCGGTGCTCACAGAACAGGGCAGAGGGTGGACTCCCCGGAGGCAGCTGAAGCAACTGTGGAGGCACAAGTTGTGATCTTTTGCAAGTCAATCGATTCTGTAGCATTTCCAGAGGAGGGCTGGGCAAGTCGCAAATGTTACTGCACTCTTTAAGAAGGGAGGGAGGCAAAAAACAGGAAATTACCTCAATTCCACTTCCCAGTCCGACCTGTCAGTCCACGGCCGCCTCTGCAGCCGAGATGAGATCACACGCTGGAGGAGTGACCTGTCCGGGTAGCCTCCAACCCGATGGCATCGATGTCGATTTCTCAAGCTTACAGTAATTGCCCTCCCCACCCATTCCCTTTTTCCTCTCTTACCTTATCTCCTTGCCTGCCCATCACCTCCCTCTGGTGCTCCTCCCCCATGGTCTTCTGTCCTTGCCTATCAGATTCCCCCTTCTCCAGCCCTTTATCTCTTCCACAAATCAACTTCCCAGCTCTTTACTTCACTGCCCCCTCTCCCAATTTCATCTGCCACTGACCACTTGTACCTCTTCCTCCCCTTCCCCCCACCGTCTTACTCTGGCTTCTCATCTTTTTTTCAATTCCAGTCCTGAGGATGGGCCTCGGCTGGAAATGTTGACCTTTTACTCCTTTCCATAGATGCTTCCTGGCCTGCTGAGTTCCTCCAGCATTTCATATGTGGAGCGATCTGCCAGAGGGAGTGGCTGAAGTTGGTAGTTTCACATTGACACTTGGACAGGGTAGGAAAGAGCGGGATGTGGGCCAGGAGCGGTCAGCTAGGACCGGAGCAAAGTAGGCACCTTGGTCAGTACAGATTAGGGTCTTGGCCTGAAACATCGACTGTTTACTCTTTTCCATAGATTCTGCCTGGCCTGCCGAGTTCCTCCGGCATTTTGTGTGTGGCGCACGGGAAATGATAGGCCAGTTCAATAGTTGCTATGATTTTGGGGTCCTTACGAAGGGTAAGGTTTCGGGATTCTTGGAGGCTCGTGATGAAATGGGCCAAAGTCAGCATGGTTTCCTCAAAGGGCAAACTTTCCTGATAAATTTGTTGGAATTCTTCGAGGAAGTAACGGGCAGGGTAGGCAAAGGAGAGTCGGTGGATGTTGTGTACTTGGATTTTCAGAAGGCCTTTGACAAGGTGCTGCACGTGGGGCTGCTTAGCGAGAGTCCATGTTATTGAGGGAGAAGTGCGAGCATGGATGGAAGACTGGCTGACTTAGAGAGGGCCTTTTCTGGTTGCTATTCCCTATTCCCAATTCCTCCATCACTGCAGCATCTGCTCCAAGGATGAGGCTTTCCGTTCAGGGACATCTCAAATGTCCTCTTTCTTTAAGAATCGTGGTTTCTCTTCTGCCGTCATCAATGATGCCCTCACCCACATCTCCTCCATTTCCCGCACTTCGTGCCTACCCCATTCTCCCGTCACCACAACAGGGACCGTGTCCCCCTTGTCCTCATCTATCACCCCACCAGCCTCCGGATCCAGCATATTATCCTCCGTCACTTCTGCCACCTTCAACACCACGAAGCACATCTTTCTCCCTCTAGGTTCCCTCCAGGACTCCCTGGTCCAAACATCCCTCCCCACAGATCTCCCACCTGGCACTTATCCCTGTAAGCGTAAGTGCTACACCTGTCCCTACACCTCCTCTCTTACCACCATTCAGGGCCCCAAACAGTCCTTCCAGGTGAGGCAACACTTCGCTTGTGAGTCTTTTAGGGTAATCTATTGCATCCGGTGCTCCCGGTGCGGCCTCCTCTACATCAGCGAGACCCGACACAGATTGGGGGACCGCTTCGTTGAGCAGCTCCAGTCCGTCCACCACAATGGACTGCCATGATGAGGCCAAACTCAGGTGGGAGGAGCAACACCTCATAAACTGTCTGGGTCGTCTCCAGCCCCTTGGTATGAACATCGAATTCTCCAGCTTCCAGTAATTCCCTCCCTCTCCCTTCCCACATCCCAGTTTCACTCTGCCTCCTCCTCCAGCTGCCTATCACCTTCTCATGATACTGCCTCCTTCTACCACCCATAGTGCTTTCCCCTTACATTCCTTCTTCACCTCCTGCCTGTCCCCTCGCCCACCCCTTGATCTTTCCTCTGATTGGTTTTACACCCTCCCCCCACCTTCTTTATAGGCCCCTGCCCCCTCCTCCTTCAGTCCTGAAGAAGGGTCTCGGCCCGAAACGTTGACGGCTCGTTTCCACGGATGCTGCCCGACCTGCTGAGTTCATCCAGCTTGATGTCCTTGTTGCTTCTCTGGCTGTTTCATCGGGACCGCTGCTTTTCCCATGGTACGTTAATGATTCAGATGACGGAATCGAAGGCGTTGCGGCCAAGTTTGCAGGTGACAGCGAGGCAGGCGGTGTTGAGGAAGCAGGAGCCTTGGACCGATTGGGAGAGTGGGCGAAGAAGTACCGGGTGGAATGCGGAGTAGGGACGTGGATGGCCGTGCACTCTGGTAGGAGGAGTAGAGGCAGAGACTAGCCTCGAAACTGGGGAAGATGGAGGAAGTGCTGCAAGTTCAGAATTCAGAAATGAAGGGAGTCCTCGTGCAGGATTCCCTAAAGGTCCATTTGCAGGTCGAGTCGCTGGTGAGGCAGGCAAATGTGATGTTGGCATTTGTTTCGAGAGGACTAGAATATGAAAGCAAGGAATGACCACATTGAGGCTTTGTAAAGTGTTAGCCAGACCACGTAGAGTACCATGAGCAACTTTGGGCCCTCTTTCTAAGAGTTTGCTAGCGTTGGAAGCGGCCCGGAGGAGGTTCACGAGAATGATCCCAGGGATGGAAGGGTTAATGTTTGATGGCTCTGTGCCTGTACACGCTGCAGTCTAGAAGAACGAGGGGAGACTTGTCGAATATTAAAAAGCCGAGTCAGAGTGGACGTGGAGAAGATGTTTCCGATAGTGGGCGGGTCTGGGACCAGAGGGCACAGCTCCAGAATACAAGGACGTCCCTTGAGAACAGAGATGGTGGGGGGGGGGTGCAGGGCAGGCCAGAGTGGGGGGAATCTGTGGAATTCATTGCCACAGATGGTGGTGGTGGTCAAGTCATTGGGTGTATTTAAACTGGGGATTGATTAGTAAGGGCGTGGAAGGCTACAAGAAAATTGGATGAGAGTGGGGTTGAGAGGGATAGTACATCAGCCATGATGTAATGGCAGATGGGCTGAGTGGCCTCGTTCTGTTCCTATGTATTACAGTGCTGTTGTGCAATCCCTTCAGCCTTCACAATGTCCACACGTCTCCCAGACATTCACATGGCCATCTGAGGACCTGTGAAAACCCTCTGTTGTATCTGCCACCACCAGCACTCCAGGCACCCGTCAACCTGTCGGACGCATCTTTAACCTTCGCCCTTTTGTCTTAACTGCATGCCCTCTGGTATTAGACATTTCCACACGGGGCTGCGGGGGGGGGGGGGGGATAGATACAGCTGTCCACTCCAACTATGCCTCTCATAACCTTTGGAACTTCCCTTGCCCTCCACCATGTCAGAGAAAGTATCTAAATTTTGAAAAGGTATCTAGTGTTTTCCACATTAACTCTTCTCGGGCCTACAGGTATCGATTTGAGCCGCCGTTTCAATGACAGACTCTGCCATTGTCATCACAGATGATGCTCGGGCGGTATTTGTACCCCCGTCGTCCACCCCTCCTGATTGGTCAGTCCTTGTCCAATCAGGTTTCCGTTGTCCCACCTAGTCTACAATCGAATTCCAGCTCTTTACTTATGGAGACCTTGAACTTTGTTCAAATTCTTTGCCGTTACGCTGTGGCTGAGAATTAAGCAATTGGGAGGGACGGATGATCGGGTTATAAATACCACTGGACTAGACATGCCCAGGGATCAGCCCTGAAGAAGGTAGCAGAGTTTGTCATCGAAACATCGGTTCTACCGGTACCCGGTTGAAATCCCGAGGAGAGTTATTTAATCCAAGTTCGTCTAACGTCTCCCTATAGCTCATACGCTCTAAACCAGGCAGCGTCTGGCGAATCTCGTCTGCATTTGTTGCAAAGCCTCCACACGCTTCTGATAGTTTATTTAGAGATACAGTGCAGAATAGACTCTCCCTCCGAGCCACCCATGATTTAACCCTAGCCCAATCACAGGACAATTTATGATAATTAACCTACTGACTGACTGGTACATCTTTGGACGGTCGGAGGAAACCAGAGCAGCTGGAGGAAACCCACACGGTCACGGGGAGAATGTACAGCCTCCTTGGCGGAGAATGCCAGGATTGAACTCTGCCACACGACCGTAGTGCACCTGGGATGAAAAGGCCAAAGGGATTTCGGGACTTGGACTGGGTGACGGTACGCGACTGGCCGAAGCATTCCACGCTGGGGATACTCTGGGTCTCAGATGCTTGGGGGGGGGGGCCTTGGTTGTAATAGGCTTGGACTGTATCTGCAGTGCCGTGTTGTAAATGTTAGTTACGGGAAGTGTGGGGCATTTTGGGCTGTATTTCAATGTTGTGGTTTAAAAAAAATAAATCAGATGTAACCCCAAGATCTCCAAGACCAATCTGATCCCACCCTCCCACTTAACCCACTCCGATTGCTGTCTGAGCCTGTAAAATTGTCCCAATTTATCTGCCTCCACCACCGCCCCAGTAATGCGTTCCACACACCCACCACTCCCCGCGTGAAATGCCGCCGTCTGTCAGCGCTGTACTTTCCTCCAATCACCTTCGTTGAGCCACATCTGTCCTGGGAAAACGAGTCTGGCCATCCATTCGATCTCATCCTCTTTGACTGCCAGAATTCCCTCAACCTATCCTCACAAGAACATGCCCTCCAATCCGGGCAAATCCCCTCTGTACCACCTTCAAATGATCTACATCCTGGACGGTGAGGCAGACCAGAAGCGAATACAATATTCGCAGAGTGATCTAACCCGAGATTGAAAGGGCTGCAGCATTACCTCGCAGTTCTTGAACTCAACGATTCCCCCCCCCCCCACCGTAAGACTCACACAAAATGCTGGAGGAACTCGGCAGGTCAAGCAGCGTCTATGGAGAAGGGGACACGTTCAACGTTTCAGGCCGAAACCCTCCAGCATTTTGTGTGTGTCACTTGGATTTCCAGCATCTGCAGATTTGCTGTTGACCCGATCAACCTGCAGGGCAATTCTGACGAGCTGCAGACTGCAAGATTCCTCTGCTCCGCCACACTGCGAAGATCCCTGTAATTCACATTCCACACCGTCCCATCACACACTCCCGGGGACAGACACAGAGTGAAACTCCCTCCACAACGTCCCATCACACACTCCCGGGGTCAGACACAGAGTGAATCTCCCTCCACACCATCCCATCACACACTCCCGGGGTCAGACACAGAGTGAATCTCCCTCCACACCGTCCCATCACACACTCCCGGGGTCAGATACAGAGTGAATCTCCCTCCACACCATCCCATCACACCCTCCCTGGTTCAGACACAGTGTGAATCTCCCTCCACACCGACCCATCACACACTCCCGGGGTCAGACACAGAGTGAAGCTGCCTCCACACCGTCCCATCACACACTCCCGGGGTCAGACACAGAGTGAATCTCCATCCACAGCGTCCCATCACACACTCCCGGGGTCAGACACAGAGTGAAACTCCCTCCACACCGTCCCATCACACACACTCCCGGGGTCAGACACAGAGTGAACCTCCCTCCACACCGTCCCATCACACACTCCCTGGGTCAGACACAGAGTGAAACTCCCTCCACACCATCCCATCACACACTCCCGGGGTCAGACATAGAGTGAATCTCCCTCCACACGGTCCCATCACACACTCCTGGGGTCAGACAAAGAGTGAATCTCCCTCCACACCATCCCATCACACACTCCCGGGATCAGACAAAGAGTGAAGCTGTTTTGATTGAGTGGGAGAAATCGAGGAAAACTGCTGGATAAAATTTCCTGATACGGTGAAGGAGGCGTGGAGGGTCTCCTGCCCCTCTTCGTGAGTGGCTGTTCTATAGTGGAGAGTTCTTTTGGAATTCTCCGCCAGTTTGGGCTGCGTTTGATGGCGGCTGCTAACTGTTTAGCTTCTCCCCGCGGCCCCGGCAAATCGCCAAGAAGCCCCCCAACCCCGTTTCGCTCGTAAAGGGGGAAGAGAATCATTGTCGTTCCGCCACACTGGGTCAACGCCCCTTCCTCTGGTCGGCCTGATATTTCCGAGACCGAGGGAGCATTCCCTGGCTGGGAATCTGGCGCCGTTCCGGAAAGGAGGCGTCGAGTGATGGGCGTTTTCCAGACTGGATCGGAAGCCGGCGATGTGCTGCAGCTCTGTGTACTGATTGATTCGGATGAGCAGAATGCAACGCAAGTTTTTTTTATAATGCATTTTGGGGCATGTGACAATAATCAATACTAATATCAATTCGATTACTGAGTTCTTTGATGGACATCCGGCTCTTCCAACCCATCAATCAATCCGTCTTGGTTCACGCCCTCTCACGTAGTCGATGCACTGATTGGATGAAAACCAGCGGGTTTCGACTACGCGGAGCTCTGATTGGCGGAAGGGCCTGTTAACCTGGCGCCAAGCAGGGTATGTGTATACACACCAATGACGTCTATGTGGGCGGGCGCTAGGATCACGTGGGTGGTCTCGGTGCCATCAACGGCGGCGTCTGCTTCCCGGTTGCGCGGCCCATCTAATTGGTGCTTGCCCCCCTGGATTCCCCTGATCCTGACCTCTCCTGTTGGTGACTCCCACCCCGCTGCCAGGGGTGTGTCCACCGCCCAGGTTAATTTACACGGGAGCGAGGCCCGGTCTTCGGAGCATGCGTAGCTTGGTCGACCGATACTCAGTCCCGTGGTCCGGTGGGCGCGGGCTGATGAGATAGAGTGGCCTTCGGCGCGCGGGTCATTGTGGGAGAAGTGTCCGCCATGCTCCATTGGCTGACGCTTGGAAACTCTTGTTATTTATCACGTTCTCTGCTGCTGATTCTACGTACATTTTGTTCTGACTAGTTTAATTTCAGAGGTTTTAGCGCCCTCCCCTTCACCGATTTTGTTGCTTTTGAGCAGAGAACAGAGGTATAAATTCTTTTGCTGCAATAGTTAACAGAACGACGTCCAGAATGTGGGAGCCAGGTGATATTGGATGCGAATTTCGGCAGAGCAGTACAGGTGTTGACTTATTACTGTCGATTCTATCGAAATACTTGATAACCATGTGAACCTTCAGATAGATCATGCCAACATAAAACAGGAACACAGTGACTCAACCTCAGATTGGGGGACGTCCATTTAAAGCAGCGGGTGTATTAAGGCAGAGGCAGAGGTGAATAGGTTGTTAATCAATCCGGGCCTCGGAGAATACGAGGAGAAGGCAGAAGAACGGGGTTTGAGAGGGATAATAAATCAGCCATGATGGAAGGGCGGAGAAGGCTTTTTTGGGGCTAAATTCTGCTCCTATATCTTAGCTCTTGAAACAGTTACAGAGAAAGATTGTAACATTTCCCACCATTAAACTACATTTAGATGTCTTCTGTTTGTATTTTTAGGTATCAGACTGCTGTGAAGGGCTTGCTTTGTCTGCCCTTAGCATCATCGAGCGAGGATGAAGCATTAGGACAGAGGAAGTTGAGACCAAACGCTCAAACCAAGGACTCTGACCCACTGGGACCCGGCTGACGGCAGCAAACAACCAATGGAAGGAAAGCCCAATGACCTCCTCACAGATGTACCTGCCTCCAAGGGGGGAGAGGGTGTGCAGAGAAGCTCATCCCCAGGGGATGGCCAGTCGCCTTGCTCGCTCTGCGGAAAGGTGTTTTCTGACCAGTCCACGCTGCGGCGCCACCGGCTGGCCCACACCGAGATCGGGCCCTTCAGGTGCGACGACTGCGGCAGGGCCTTCCAGAACAGCCTGGACCACATGTGGCACCGGCGCATCCACACGGGTGAGAAGAGCGTCGCCTGCCCCGAGTGCGGCAAGGCCTTCAGCAGCTTCTCCTACCTGCAGGCGCACCTGCGCTGCCACACCGGCGAGCGGCCCTTCTCCTGCCCCGACTGTGGCAAGGCCTACGGCCACTCCTCCCACCTGGTAGTGCACCGGCGCACCCACACCGGCGAGCGCCCCTTCTCCTGCCCAGAATGTGGCAAGGCCTTCACTCACTCCTCCCACCTAAAGGGCCACCGGCGCACCCACACCGGCGAGCGGCCCTTCTCCTGCCCCGACTGTGGCAAGGCCTTCACTCAGTCTTCCCAACTTGTGGAGCACCGGAGGGTTCACACTGGGGAGAAGCCCTTCACATGCCCCTTCTGCGGGAAGAGCTTGGCTCGGTTGTCAGAGCTGCAGGCCCATCAGCGCACCCACACGGGGGAGAAGCCCCACCCTTGCCCCGACTGCGGGATGAGCTTTAGCACCACCTGCAGCCTGCGGCAGCACCGGCAGGTCCACACCGAGGAGCGGCCCTTCCCCTGCCCCGACTGCGGCAAGGCCTTCAAGGCACCCCGGAATCTGAAGCAGCACCTGGTGATCCACGCCGGGGAGAAGAACTTCTTCTGCACCATCTGCGGCAAGGCCTTCATCCGCTCCTACAACCTGCGGAGGCACCAGCGGGTTCACACCAAGGAAAGGAGTTTTGCCTGACGCAAAGACCTTCACCCGTTCCTCCTACCTGCTGGCACACCCACACCGGCGAGCGGCCCTTCCCCTGTCTCAAATGCAACAGGGCCCTCATCAACTCCTCCCAGCCCCTGGACTCCTGGGCGATCCACACCAGGGAGAAGCCCCTCACCTTCTGCGTCTGCGGGGAGGGCTTCACTGGCTCGTCACAGCTCCAGAACCATCGGCAGATAGAGTCAATCAGCTATCCTGATTGTGGGGGGGCTTTTACTTGATCCTCTCAACTCCGACCCACCAGCGCACTCACCCCCACCCCCCCATGTAGGGCAGACGTGCTCTCAATTCGGGGGGACGGCTTCCAACTCACCCTCAGATGCCGTCTGTGTGTCTCCGTTCTGGTTGCGTCCTACGTTAGGGATAGAATCTTGGGCGGTTGGGGGTTGTTGACGGGGATATAATGCACCTGTAACTGAGTTGCCCATGGCAGATGTGTGAACGAGGACGTGGGCCTCTGGCAATGAACGTTGTGGGGGGGAGAGACGGGTCAGTGTAAGTGGAGTTGGCAGAGCCTAGTGGAGAAAGTAAAGCAGAGTAACTGCGGAAGTAAAAAACAATCTGCCGCGCACATCTCCTTTAAACTTTTCCCCTCTCACCCTGATTTTGGTGTGAGACCTTTCTCCCTGGTAAAAAGATTCAGACTGTCTACCCCATCGATGCTTCACATAATCCTTTCAACTCCGGACAATGTAACCCAAGTTCTTCCAAGCTGTCCCTGTAGCTCTGTCCCTCCTACCCTCACAGATCCTCCACACCCCTCCTGTGAAAGGATGACCCCGGGGTTGTGCGATGGGACGGTGTCGAGGGGGTTTCACTCTGTGTCTGACCCCGGGAGTGTGTGATGAGACGGTGTAGAGGGAGTTTCACTCTGTGTCTGACCCCGGGAGTGTGGGATGGGACGGTGTGGAGGGAGATTCACTCTGTGTCTGACCCCGGGAGTGTGTGATGGGACGGTGTGGAGGGAGATTCACTCTGTGTCTGACCCAGGGAGTGTGTGATGGGACGGTGTGGAGGGAGATTCACTCTGTGTCTGACCCCGGGAGTGTGTGATGGGATGGTGTGGAGGGAGATTCACTTTGTGTCTGACCCCGGGAGTGTGTGATGGGACGGTGTGGAGGGAGATTCACTCTGTGTCTGACCCCGGGAGTGTGTGATGGGACGGTGTGGAGGGAGTTTCACTCTGTGTCTGACCCCGGGAGTGTGTGATGAGACGGTGTAGAGGGAGTTTCACTTTGTGTCTGACCCCGGGAGTGTGTGATGGGACGGTGTGGAGGGAGATTCACTCTGTGTCTGACCCCGGGAGTGTGTGATGGGACGGTGTGGAGGGAGTTTCACTCTGTGTCTGACCCCGGGAGTGTGTGATGGGACAGTGTGGAGGGATGAGATCTGTTGTAGGATTGGGACTCGGTGACGATACACACTTGGCTGATATGTTCCAGGCTGGGACACTGTGGGACTCGGAGGGTGGGAGAGGAGTTGTGGTTGTGGACGTTGCCGTTGGATTAGAGCTGGGCTGTATCTACTGTGTCGATTTGTTAATGTAGATATGGGAAGTGGTGAAATTCTGAGCCGTATTTTAATGCTGTTGTAAAAAAAATAAATTAGTGTTCTTTAAAATTCCTTGTCTGTTGATTTGAAACATTGGGACAGGGAACAGTACAGGCCCTTTGGCCCAGAATGTTGTACTGGTGTTTTAATCTAACACTTCCCTCCCACATAACCCTTCGTTCCTCTGTTGACAAAGTTGCTGTTTGAGTCTTTTAAATGTCCTTACTGTACCGGCCTCTGCCTCGTCATGTGGTAACGTGTTCCTCACATCCTGTCGACAGCAGGGGGCCTGCAGAAGAGCTTGAAAAGATCAATAGTGCAGGGTAGGGATGTAGCAGATGGATTACAGCGTGGTCTGGGACCGGGAGTGTGCAAGAGCGGCTGCTTTGCAGTAGCTGAGGTCGGTATCTGCTGCAGCGTTTTGTGTGGGAAGTGCGTGAGGCTTCGGGCTGTTGTAAAAACAAACCAACCAGATCTAACCCCAAGATCTCTAAGGCCAACCTGACCCCACCCTCCCGCTTAACCCTTCCATTCCTGAGCCTCTCAAATGTCCCCAGTGTGTCTGCCTCCACCATCGCCCCGGCCGTGGGTTCCACGCACCCACCGCTCTCCGTGTGACACCTGACACCTCCACCAAACTTTCTGCCCATCGCCTTAAAATTATGCCTCCTACAGAAGGGGTACAATTAAGCCATTTCTGCCTCAGTAGGAGTCTCGAGCTGTCCACTCTATCTCTGCCTCTAACCGGCTTACATTCCTCTATAAAGCTGCCTCTCAGCTTCCTTTGTTTCAGAGAAAAACATTGTCTGGGTAAACCCATCGTTAGAAGACACGCTCTCCAATCCAGGCAGCACCCAGCACCCTCTCTAAAGGTTTCACATCCTTCCTCTAATGAGGCGACCGGAACCGAACACTGTACTGCAAATACAAAGCCTGTCTGCAACCCCAAGATTCATTTCCTTGCAGCCATGCTCAATAATTCCAATAACCACAATAGGATCAAAGAAAGACCACAACAGACTGATACACAAAAAATACAAATAAATAAAAATATATAATTAATAAAATTCATAAATAAGCAGGAATTATCAATAACCTCAGATAAAAAGTCCTTGGAAGAGAGTCCAAATTTTCTAGCAGCAATTCGGTGAAGGGGCAAATGAAGTTACCCCTCTTGGGTCAAAGGTCTGATGGTTGAGGGATGGTGGTGCGAGTCCTGGGGCTCCAGTACCCTCTTGCTGACAGCTGGAGCGGGAAGAGATGGTGGGGGTCCTGGATGGTGGGTGCTGCTTTCCTGCACGGTTCTCCGTCTATATGTGATGGGTGACAGGGGGAGCTTTATCCGTGATGGATTTGGACACAAGTGAGGTCTAAAGATAGTTTTATGGAGATGCAACATTACTTCACACCTGTTGAATTCAACCCTCATTTCTCCATGTTGATGGAGAAGATCCTGAGAGGCAGGATTTATGAACATTTGGAGAGGTATAATATGATCAAGAATAGTCAGCATGGCTTTGTCAGAGCCAGGTTGTGCCTTACAAGTCTGATTGAATTTTTTGAGTATGTGAGTAAACACATTGATGAAGGAAGAGCAGTAGATGTAGTGTATATGGATTTCAGCAAGGCATTTGATAAGGTACCCCATGCAAGGCTTATTCAGAAAGTAAGGAGGCATGGGATGCAAGGGAACATTGCTTTGTGGATCCAGAACTGGCTTGCCCACAGAAGACAAAGAGTGGTTGTAGACGGGTCATATTCTGCATGGAGGTCGGTCAGCAGTGGAGTGCCTCAGGGATCTGTTCTGGGACTGTAACTCTGTGATTTTTATAAATAACCTGGATGAGGAAGTGGAGGAATGGGTTAGTAAATTTGCTGATGGCACAAAGGTTGGGGGTGTTGTAGATAGTGTGGAGGCTGTCAGAGGTTACAACGGGATATTGATAGGATGCAAAACTGGGCTGAGAATTGGCAGATGGAATTCAACCCAGATAATTGTGAGGTGGTTCATTTTGGTAGGTCAAATATAATGGCAGAATATAGTATTAATGGTAAGACTCTTGGCAGTGTGGAGGATCAGAGGGATCTTGGGGTCCAAGTCCATAGGACACTCAAAGCAGCTGCGCAGGTTGACTCTGTGGTTAAGAAGGCCTTTGTTAATCGTGGAATTGAATTTAGGAGCCGTGAGGTAATGTTGCAGGTACAGTGACATGCAAAAGTTTGGGTACTCCTGGTCAAAATTTCTGTTACTGTGAATAGCTAAGCAAGTAAAAGATGACCTGATTTCCAAAAGGCATAAAGTTAAAGATGACACATTTCTTCAATATTTTAAGCAAGATTACCTTTTTATTTCCATCTTTTACAGTTTCAAAATAATAAAAAAAGGAAAAGGGCCTGAAGCAAAAGTTTGGGCACCCTGCATGGTCAGTACTTAGTAACACCCCCTTTGGCAACTATCACAGCTTGTAAACGCTTTCTGTAGCCAGCTAAGAGTCTTTCAACTCTTGTCTGGGGGATTTTTGCCCATTCTTCCTTGCAAAAGGCTTTGAGTTCTGTGAGATTCTTGGGCCGTCTTGCTTGCACTGCTCTTTTGAGGTCTATCCACAGATTTTCGATAATGTTTAGGTCGGGGGACTAGGAGGGCCATGGCAAAACCTTCAGCCTACACCTCTTGAGTCCATTCTGGATCTTGAGGTGTGTTTAGGATCATTATCCTGTTGTAGAATCCATCCTCTTTTCTTCGTCAGCTTTTTTACAGACGGTGTGATGTTTGCTTCCAGAATTTGCTGGTGTTTAATTGAATTCATTCTTCCCTCTACCAGTGAAATGTTCCCCGTGCCACTGGCTGCAACACAAGCCCAAAGCATGATCGATCCACACCCGTGCTTAACAGTTGGAGAGGTGTTCTTTTCATGCAATTCTGCACCCTTTTTTCTCCAAACATACCTTCCCTCGTTGCGGCCAAAATTCAGCATCAGAAGTTTGCAAAGGAATATCTCAACAAGCCTGATGCATTCTGGAAATAAGTCCTGTGGACTGATGAAGTTAAGATAGAACTTTTTGGCCGCAATGAGCAAAGGTATGTTTGGAGAAAAAAGGGTGCAGAATTTCATGAAAAGAACACCTCTCCAACTTGTGCCCCCACCCCCCCAGAGGTCAGACCAAGTTGAGTTTATTAAATCAGTATGTGCACTGTCCCATGAAAGGAGGGGCTGGGTCATGATCCTGGCCAGGTGACTGACCTTTCAGTGGGTGAGCAGTGACCACAACTCATTAACTTTCAGGATGGCTAGAGGCAAGGATAGGTAAGGTCCTTGTGAAACAATTTTAAATTGACATGGGGCAATTTATAAGGGCATTGGACAGGAACTAAGAAGTGTTAATTGGAAACACCTTCTCTCTGGCAAGTCCACATCAGACCTGTGGAGGGTGTTTAAAGAGCAATTGCACAGAGTGCAGGAAAAGTATGTTCCTGTCAAAAGGAAGGATCAGCATGGAAAGACAAGAGAACATTGGATATCCAGAGAGATGATGAATTTGGTCAAGAAGGAAAAGAAAAATTATGTAAAGCTTCAGATGTTTGGATCAAAGGAAGCACATGAGGAGTATAAAGGAACTAAAGGGAATGAAGAAAGCCAGGAGGGGCCATGAAAAGTCCTTGGCCAGTAGGATTAAGGTGAATCTCAAGGCATTTTATACATGTATCGAGAATTTTGAGGAAAACTTGGGAGAGGGTGGGGCCACTCAAGGACGGGGCGGGGTGGTGGGGGGGGGGGAACATTTGCTTGGACGCAGAGAATGTGAGTGAGGTGCCTAATGTGTACTTTGGTTCAGTATTTACCAAGGAAAAGGAAATGGAGGAGCAAGAGATCGGTGCTGAGTGTATAAATACATTAGGGCACTTCGGTCAAGGAGAAGGAAGTGGTGGGCCTCCTCATGGATAAGTCCTCAGGCCAGATGGTTTATTCCAGGTTACTGAAGGAGGCAAGAGGTGAACTTGCTGGACCCTTGACCAGTATCCTTGTGTCCTCTCTCACCACAGGTGAGGTCCCAGAGCTCTGGTGAGTGGCTTATGTTTAAGAAGGGAACAAGGGAGAATTCTGGGTACCTACGGACCAGTAAATCTCACTCCAGTTGAAGGGAAATTCCTCAATAAAAATCATAGAGATAGAATATCTGAGCACTCGGAAACCCATGGCCTAATTAGGGAGAGCCAGCATGGCTTTGTACATGGCAGGTCATGCCTTACCAACTTGATGAATTTTTTGACAAAGTGACAAGACAGACTGATGAGGGGAAGGCAGTGGTTGTTGTCCACATGGATTTTAGGAAGGCATTTGACAAAGTCCTTCATGGGAGGCTAATCCAGAAGATTAAGGTGCATGGGATCCGTGGCAAATTAGCTGTTTTGGTTCAGAACTGGCTTGTTTATAGAAGAGAGAGGGTAATACTTGAGGGGACTTGCTCAAGCTGGTGGTCTGTAATTAGTGGAGTTCTGCAGGGATCTGTGCCGAGACCTCTGCTTTTTGTGATGTATATAAATGATCTGGATGAAAATGCCGATGAGTGGGTGGTTAGTAAATTTGTAGACGATACCAAGATTGGTGGAGTTGTGGATAGTGTAGAATTCAGTATGATATAGATCAGTTGCCGGTATGGGCAGAGAAGTGGCAGATGGAGTTTAACCCAGATAAATGTGAGGTGTTGCACCTTGGTAGGGCAAATACAAGGAGACAGTACACTGTTAAGTGCAGGACCTGAAATAGTGCTGCTGAGCAGAGAGATCTCAGGGTCCAAGTTCATGGCTCCTTGAAAGTGGCTGCACCGGTGGATAGGGTGGTTAGGAAGGCTTATGCAATGCTTGCTTTTATTAGTCCAGGCATTGAGTTCCATAGTCAAGGGGTTGTGTTGCAACTTCATAAAGCCCTGGTTTGGCCGCATCTGGAGTATTGCGTAGAGTTCTGCTCGCCCCACTATAGGAAGGATGTTGAGGCTTTGGGGAGGGCACAGAAGAGGTTCACCAGGACGCTGCCTGGTTTAGAGGGCGTGTGCTATCACAGGAGGCTGGATAAACTTGGATTGTTCCCTCCGGAGTGGCGGAGGCTAAGGGGAGATCAGATAGAGGTTTACAAGATTACGGGAGGCAGAGGTAGAGTGGACAGGGAGTATCTCTTTTCCCCCAGGTTAGAGGGGTCTAATACCAGAGGGCATTCACTGAGGGTGAGAGTGGGTAGGTTCAGGGGGGATGTGAGGGATTTTTTTTTAGAGAGAGTATGCCTGGAATATGCTGCCTGTGGCAGTAAAGGCAAATACTTGACAGGTGTTTAAGAGCCGTTCAGATAAGCATGAGGAGACGGAGTGATTTGGACATTGTGTAGGTGCGAGGGATTAGATTTCGGGGGGCTTTGATTAACTTTTTAACTGGTCCTGTTCCTCTGCTGTACTGGAAGCAATTCAGAAGGCCCAGGATATATACATCCCAAAGAGGAATAAGTCTTCTGAAGGCGAGATGACACAACTGTGGCGAACAAGAGCCAACATTGAGGCCAAAGAGAGGGCCTGTAACAGAGCGGAAATGAGTGGGAAGTCAGAGGACTGGTCAGCTTTTTAAAAACCAACAGAGGACAACTAAAAAGTCACTAAGAAGGAAAAGTGAGCGAGCCAGAAATATTAAAAAGGCTACCAAAAGTTTCTTCAGAGACATAAAATATAAAAGAGAGGCGAGAGTGGGTATCGGACCACTGGAGAGGTGGTAATGGGGGACAAGGCAGATTAACTGATTTTGCATCAGTCTTTACTGTGGAAGACACTAGCAGTGTGGTGGAATTTCCAGAGTGTCAGGGGTCAGAAGGGAGAGGGTTCTCAAGAAACTGAAAGGTCTGAAGGTAGATAAGTCACTGAAGCTGAAGTCACCTTCCATGTCTCTCTGGTGACTCTGTTCACAGTCACAACAAGGGTTTTACCTGTGATGGACTGGTCTGTAACTATATCCTTTTAGGCAGGTTAGCTAGAGTTGTTCGAGTGGAAGATCCAGGTGTCAGGGGTCATGAAGTGTGTGAAGTGGGTACCATTACTAGGGAGAAGGTTCTTGGGAAACTGAAAGTCACCTGGACCAGATGGTGTACACCCAGGGTTCTGAAAGAGGTGACTGAAGACATTGTGCAGGCATTCCTAATGATCTCTCAAGAATCACTAGATTACAGAATGGTTCCAGCAGACTCAAAAATTGTGAGTGTCACTCCACTCTTCAAGAAGAGAGAGAGGCAGAAGAAAGGAAATTACCGGCCAGTTAGTCTGACCTCAGTGGTTGGAAAGACGGAGTTGATTATTGAGGGCGAGGTCTCAGAGTCCTTGGAGACAGCCCACAGTCAGTACAAGGGGAAGTCTTGCCTGACAAATCTGTTGGAATTCTTTTTTTAGCAGTCAGCCATTCTTGTCTGGCGCCTGGTGCAGGCGTTGGTCTCCTTTTGGATTAACCGGGTCACGGTAAGAACGTTCCTGACTCAACCCTTGTTTTTTTACGAGGCCAAGGGGCTCGTTCGATGCTTAACCCTGGCACAGATGGAAAGCGCGCTCGGGAGTGGCCCGACCTGGATTCGAACTCGTGTGCCTTCGCTCCAGAATCCGGCGCTGATGCCACTGCGCCACCAGCTGGCCCTTTGAGGGAATAACAAGCAGAATAGACAAAGGAAAATTGGTTCATGTCGTGTACTTGGATTTTCAAAAGACCTTTGACAAGGTGCCACACATGAGGCTGCTTAACAAATTGGAGTCCTTGGTATTAGAGGAAAGATTCGAGCATGGATAAAGCAGTGGCTGACTGGCAGGAGGCAAAGAGTGGGAATAAAGGGAGCCTTTTCTGATTGGCTGCCAGTGAGTAGTGGTGTTCCACAGGGGTCTGTGCTGGAACCGATTCTTTTTACATTATATGTCAATGATGTGGATAACAGAATTGATGGCTTTGTTGCCAAGTTTGTGGAGAATACAAAGATCGGTGGTGGGGCAGATAGTTTTGAGAAAGTACAGAGGCTACAGAAGGACTTAGACTAGGAGAAGGGCAAAAAGTCCACAGATGGGACACAGTCTCAGGACGTTTATGGATGTGCACTTTAGTAAATGTGACTTTCTAAATGGAGAGAAAATGCAAAAATCTGAGGTGCAAAGGGACTTGGGAATCTTTGTGCAGGATCTCTAAAGGTTAGTTTGCAGGTGGAGTCTGTGGTGAAGAAGGCAAACGTGATGTTTTCATTCAGTTCCAGAGGACGGGAACATAAATGCAAGGATGTAATGTTGAGACTTTATACAGTGAGGCCTCGCTTGGAGTGCTGTGAGCAGCTTTGGGCCCCCTCATCTTGGAAAGGATGTGCTGAAACTGAGGAGGATTCAAAGGAGATTGATAAAACATCATTCCAGGATTGAACGGCTTGGCATATGAAGAGCGTTTGGTGGCTCTGGGCCTGTGCTCACTAGAATTCAGAAGACCTCATTGAAACCTATCGAATAGAGAAAGGCCTTGATGGAGTGGATGTGGAGAGGATGTTTCCTATGGAGAGGGGTGAGGTCTAAGACCAGGGGATACAGCCTGAGAATAGAGCGGCGGTGAGGAAGAATTTCTTTAGCCAGAGGGTGGTGAATCTGCAGAATTCTTTGCCACAGGCAACTGTGGAAGTCAAGTCTTTACGTATATTTAAGGCAGAGGATGATAGATTCTTGATTGGTCAGGGCATGAAGTGATACGAGGGGGCAGGGGATGTGAAGGCAGGAGATTGGGGCTGAGAGGAATAATGGGTCAGCCATGATGAAATGGCACAGCAGACTCAATGGGCCAAATGGCCTAATTCTGCTCCGTACTGAATCTTAGGGTCTTATTATGGTCAGTTGGTTCAAGCTGCTCCTGAAATTGGTGATGTGTTATTACAGACCTCTGCACCTCCTTCCCGATCGTAGCCATGGGAAGATGACCCGGCCTGATTGATGAGAAACAGGGACGCAGATCTTGCACCGTTTTTTTTTTACAAAATCCTTTATTACAAATTTCGGTGCTATACAATATATACAAAACAGTGGCAAACACAATTACTGCACTACAAATAGACAATAGACATTACACCAGAATGTTGCCATCCCTATCCACGATGGCATTTACACCCCGCGGAGCCCAACGGTCTCGAAACTCCTCCAAGGCCGCTGTGGACTGCGCGTGTTCCTTTTCAATAGTTACCCGAGCACGAACATACCCCCTAAACATTGCCAGGCAGTCTGCCCGGAGAGATCCTCCCGCCACCCGTTTCCAAGACCCTCGGATGGCGGATTTCGCCAGCCCCAGGAGCAAGTTGACTAGGACATCCTCATCCCTCCATGCCCCCTTCCTTACTGGATGACCATATATATGATCCGCCCGCACTGCACAGTCTCTAAATTCCGCATTCCATTGTCACTTCTGTGCTGCAGAGAGTTGGAAATTTAGTCAGCTCCATTGTGTCCAAGGCATCTCCAAGCAGCAGCGCCTCAGGAAGCACTCAAATCACCCAGGACACGGCCTCTTCTCACTGTTACCGTCAGGGAGGAGGTACAAAAGCCTGACGGCATACACTCAGCAATTCAAGAACAGCTTCTCCCCAGCCATCGATTCCTAAATGGACATTGAACACCGCCTCACTAATTTGTAAAAATTTGTTTTCGCCCTACTTATTTAATCGTTTTATTTTCTACATTATCATGTTTTGCATTGTACTGATGCCGCTAAATTAACAAACTTCCCGGTATGTGCCGGTGATGTTAAACCTGATTCTGATACACTGTGATTGAGTAAAGTTTTCCAGGCGATATTTTTTACAATGACAATAAACCAATTCCAATACTAATTGGATAACTCGGTCCTTTGCTGGGCACCGGGCACCGGGTCCGCTTCGTCCACCGACCCATCAATCAACCGATCCCGGTTCCGCCCACTCCGCTGTCCCTTTGTTTGGATGACAACCGCAGGGTTCAGACCATCCGTTCCTCGGATTGGCTAAGGGGCCTGTATATCAGAGGCCAAGCCAATCAATCGCGGGTATCGTTCGGCGGGCGGGCGCCGGGATCACGTGGAGCCTCGGTTCCGGCAACGTGCAGCGGCGAAATCTGCTTTCCGGTTGCGCGGCCCATCTGCCCGGTGTTTCCTCCCGGATTCCGCCGATCTTGACCGGTCCCTGCCGGCGACTCCAACCCCGCTGCCGAGTGGGACACTGCGGCCGGGAGCTGTCCACCGCCCAGGGTAATTTACAGTGGAGCGAGGCCCGCACTTTGAGCATGCGTAGTGTAGTCGATTGATTCTCCGTCCCGTGGTGGGAAGGTCGCCGGCTAATGAGATAGAGCGGTTTCTGGCGCGCGGTACATTATGGGAAATGTCTCTGCCATCAACGTTCTGCAAAATCTGGAAAGCTAAGTTCAGCATCACGCTCTTCTCTGGTTATTCATTATGCAAATTGTCCTGAGATCATTTAAGATCATTTAAGATCATCAGCTTTTTAGCGCCTTTAGTAACATATTTTAAACATTGTATTTAAGTAGAGGATAGATACATAAATGTGCTGGGCTGGAAGGAAATTAATGAAAAAAGTCACTGGATTTGGGAGTCAGAACCATTTAAATAGTAATACTGGATGTGAATTTGGCACCACAGCGCAGATTTTGATTTATTACTGTCACTTAAATTCATGAAAAAGATTTTATATTGGCAGCATTTAGACAGATCATGCTAAACGTAAAGTGGTAAAACAGAATTATGTGTGACAATTACAGAGACAGGTTATAAAATAACTACCATGAACCACCATTTAGAAGTCTCCTTTCTGTCTTTTCAGAGACTGCTGAGAAAGATTTGAGTTGTTTGTCCCACACTACACCAGCGTCGGAGCCAAAAGGTGAAGCCAAGCGTTCACACCAAGATCCTGCAGAGTGACTCGGCAGGGCCAGGATCTGACAAACAGCAGACGACGACCGATGGAAGGAGAGCCCTGTGACGTCCTCATGGACATACCTGTCTCCGAGGGTGGCGAGGGTGTGCTGGGGGGAGCACCCTCTGGGGAGAACCTGTTGCCTTGCATTTTATGTGGGAATGTGTTTCCTGACCAGTCCGTGCCACACCACAGCCGGCTGGCCCACAATGAGATCCGGCCCTTCAGGTGTGACGACTGCAGCAAGGCCTTGAAGAGCGGCCAGGACCTCTCTCGACTCCAGCGGATCCACACGAGGGAGAAGAGTATCACCTGCCCCGAGTGTGGCAAGGCCTTCAGCAGCTTCTCTCACCTGCAGGCGCACCTGCGCAGCCACACCGGCGAGCGGCCCTTCTCCTGCCCCGACTGTGGCAAGGCCTACGGCCACTCCTCCCACCTGGTAGTGCACCGGCGCACCCACACCGGCGAGCGCCCCTTCTCCTGCCTCGAGTGCGGCAAGAGCTTCATTCGCTCCTCACACCTACTTCAGCACCGAAGGACCCACACCGGTGAGAGGCCTTTCTGCTGCCTCGACTGTGGCAAAGCCTTCGTCCAGTCATCCCACCTCGTGCAGCACCGGAGAGTTCACACTGGGGAGAAGCCCTTCACCTGCCCCTTCTGCGGGAAGAGCTTTGCTGGGTTGTCAAAGCTCCAAATCCATCAGCGGTCCCACACGGGGGAGAGGCCCCACACTTGCCCCGACTGCGGGATGAGCTTCAGTACCACCTGCACCTTGTGGCGGCACCAGCACGTCCACACCGAGGAGCGCCCCTACCCCTGCCCCGAGTGTGGCAAGGTCTTCAAAAGACCCCGGTACCTGAAGCAGCACCTCGTGATCCACACCGGGGAGAGGAACTACTACTGCACCGTCTGCGGGAAGGCTTTCGTCCGCTATTCCTACCTGTGGAGGCACCGGCAGGTTCACAACAAGGAGACAAGCTTCACCTGACTTGTTGCTCGTACCTGCTGGCACACCCACACCAGCGAGCGGCCCTTCTCCTGCCCCACGTGCAGCAGGGCCCTCATCAACTCTTCCCTGGACTCCCAGGAGATCCACACCGGGGAGAAGCCCCTCACCAACGCACTCACCGCCCCCCCATGTAGGGAAGACGTGGTCTCGATTCAGGGGGGAGGAGCTGCGCTTCCAACCCACCCTCGGGTGCTGTCGGCATGTGTACCTCTGTTCTGGTTTTGTCATCCATTAGGGATAGAATCTCGGGCAGTTGGGGGTTGTTGACGGGGATATAATGCAACTGTAACTGAGTTGCCCGTGGCAGATGTGTGAACGCAGACGTGGACCTCTGGCAGTGAACTCTGTGGGGGGAGAGACAGGTCAGTGTAAATATAGTTGGTTCAGGCCCTTTGGCCCACAATGCTGTACTAACACCTAATCCCTTCTGCCTACACAACGTCTTCACATCGGTGTGCCACCTTAATGGTCTGAAACTCCTCCGTCGTACCCACCTCAGCAACACATTGGCAGGATAGCGAGGTACCCATGACTGAATATGGAAGTGAAAAACAACTTGTTTCCCACATCTCCCTTAAACTTACGGCCTCTCAGCTCAACTCCAAACCCTCTAGTCTGAGACGTGTCTCCCGGGTAAAAGGATTCTGACTGTCTGCTCCATCTGTCTTCCTCAAAATCCTGTGAACTTCAATCAGGTCCCCCTTCAGCCTCTGTCTCTCCTACCCACACAGATCCTCCACACCCCTCCTGTGAAGGGATGACCACGGGAGTGTGTGATGAGACGGGTGTGGAGGGAGATTCACTTTGTGTCAGATCCCAGGAGTGTGTGATGGGACGGTGTGGAGGGAGATTCACTCTGTGTCTGAACCCGGGAGTGTGTGATGGGACGGTGTGGAGGGAGATTCACTCTGTGTCTGACCCCAGGAGTGTGTGATGGGATGGTGTGGAGGGAGATTCACTCTGTGTCTGACCCCGGGAGTGTGTGATGGGACGGTGTGGAGGGAGATTCACTCTGTGTCTGACCCCGGGAGTGTGTGATGGGACTGTGTGGAGGGAGATTCACTCTGTGTCTGACCCCAAGAGTGTGTGATGGGATGGTGTGGAGGGAGATTCACTCTGTGTCTGACCCCGGGAGTGTGTGATGGGACTGTGTGGAGGGAGATTCACTCTGTGTCTGACCCCGGGAGTGTGTGATGGGATGGTGTGGAGGGAGTTTCACTCTCTGTCTGACCCCGGGAGTGTGTGATGGGACGGTGTGGAGGGAGATTCACTCTGTGTCTGACCCCAGGAGTGTGTGATGGGATGGTGTGGAGGGAGATTCACTCTGTGTCTGACCCTGGGAGTGTGTGATGGGACGGTGTGGAGGGAGATTCACTCTGTGTCTGACCCCGGGAGTGTGTGATGGGACTGTGTGGAGGGAGATTCACTCTGTGTCTGACCCCAAGAGTGTGTGATGGGATGGTGTGGAGGGAGATTCACTCTGTGTCTGACCCCGGGAGTGTGTGATGGGACTGTGTGGAGGGAGATTCACTCTGTGTCTGACCCCGGGAGTGTGTGATGGGATGGTGTGGAGGGAGTTTCACTCTCTGTCTGACCCCGGGAGTGTGTGATGGGACGGTGCGGAGGGAGTTTCACTCTGTGTCTGACCCGGGGAGTGTGTGATGGGATGGTGTGGAGGGAGATTCACTCTGTCTGACCCCGGGAGTGTGTGATAGGACAATGTGGAGGGAGTTTCACTCTGTGTCTGACCCCGGGAGTGTGTGATGGGACGGTGTGGAGGGAGATTCACTCTGTCTGACCCCGGGAGTGTGTGATGGGACGGTGTGGAGGGAGATTCACTCTGTGTCTGACCCTGGGAGTGTGTGATGGGACGGTGTGGAGGGAGATTCACTCTGTGTCTGACCCCAGGAGTGTGTGATGGGATGGTGTGGAGGGAGATTCACTCTGTGTCTGACCCCGGGAGTGTGTGATGGGACGGTGTGGAGGGAGATTCACTCTGTGTCTGACCCCGGGAGTGTGTGATGGGACTGTGTGGAGGGAGATTCACTCTGTGTCTGACCCCAAGAGTGTGTGATGGGATGGTGTGGAGGGAGATTCACTCTGTGTCTGACCCCGGGAGTGTGTGATGGGACTGTGTGGAGGGAGATTCACTCTGTGTCTGACCCCGGGAGTGTGTGATGGGATGGTGTGGAGGGAGTTTCACTCTCTGTCTGACCCCGGGAGTGTGTGATGGGATGGTGTGGAGGGAGATTCACTCTGTCTGACCCCGGGAGTGTGTGATAGGACAATGTGGAGGGAGTTTCACTCTGTGTCTGACCCCGGGAGTGTGTGATGGGACGGTGTGGAGGGAGATTCACTCTGTCTGACCCCGGGAGTGTGTGATGGGACGGTGTGGAGGGAGTTTCACTCTGTGTCTGACCCCGGGGAGTGTGAGATGGGATAGTGTGGAGGGAGTTTCACTCTGTGTCTGACCCCGGGAGTGTGTGACGGGACGGTGTGGAGGGAGTTTCACTCTGTGTCTGTCCCCGGGAGTGTGTGATGGGACGGTGTGGAGGGAGATTCACTCTGTGTCTGACCCCAGGAGTGTGTGATGGGATGGTGTGGAGGGAGATTCACTCTGTGTCTGACCCCGGGAGTGTGTGATGGGACGGTGTGGAGGGAGATTCACTCTGTGTCTGACCCCGGGAGTCTGTGATGGGACTGTGTGGAGGGAGATTCACTCTGTGTCTGACCCCGGGAGTGTGTGATGGGATGGTGTGGAGGGAGTTTCACTCTCTGTCTGACCCCGGGAGTGTGTGATGGGACGGTGTGGAGGGAGATTCACTCTGTGTCTGACCCCAGGAGTGTGTGATGGGATGGTGTGGAGGGAGATTCACTCTGTGTCTGACCCCGGGAGTGTGTGATGGGACGGTGTGGAGGGAGATTCACTCTGTGTCTGACCCCGGGAGTGTGTGATGGGACTGTGTGGAGGGAGATTCACTCTGTGTCTGACCCCAAGAGTGTGTGATGGGATGGTGTGGAGGGAGATTCACTCTGTGTCTGACCCCGGGAGTGTGTGATGGGACTGTGTGGAGGGAGATTCACTCTGTGTCTGACCCCGGGAGTGTGTGATGGGATGGTGTGGAGGGAGTTTCACTCTCTGTCTGACCCCGGGAGTGTGTGATGGGACGGTGCGGAGGGAGTTTCACTCTGTGTCTGACCCGGGGAGTGTGTGATGGGATGGTGTGGAGGGAGATTCACTCTGTCTGACCCCGGGAGTGTGTGATAGGACAATGTGGAGGGAGTTTCACTCTGTGTCTGACCCCGGGAGTGTGTGATGGGACGGTGTGGAGGGAGATTCACTCTGTCTGACCCCGGGAGTGTGTGATGGGACGGTGTGGAGGGAGATTCACTCTGTGTCTGACCCTGGGAGTGTGTGATGGGACGGTGTGGAGGGAGATTCACTCTGTGTCTGACCCCAGGAGTGTGTGATGGGATGGTGTGGAGGGAGATTCACTCTGTGTCTGACCCCGGGAGTGTGTGATGGGACGGTGTGGAGGGAGATTCACTCTGTGTCTGACCCCGGGAGTGTGTGATGGGACTGTGTGGAGGGAGATTCACTCTGTGTCTGACCCCAAGAGTGTGTGATGGGATGGTGTGGAGGGAGATTCACTCTGTGTCTGACCCCGGGAGTGTGTGATGGGACTGTGTGGAGGGAGATTCACTCTGTGTCTGACCCCGGGAGTGTGTGATGGGATGGTGTGGAGGGAGTTTCACTCTCTGTCTGACCCCGGGAGTGTGTGATGGGACGGTGCGGAGGGAGTTTCACTCTGTGTCTGACCCGGGGAGTGTGTGATGGGATGGTGTGGAGGGAGATTCACTCTGTCTGACCCCGGGAGTGTGTGATAGGACAATGTGGAGGGAGTTTCACTCTGTGTCTGACCCCGGGAGTGTGTGATGGGACGGTGTGGAGGGAGATTCACTCTGTCTGACCCCGGGAGTGTGTGATGGGACGGTGTGGAGGGAGTTTCACTCTGTGTCTGACCCCGGGGAGTGTGAGATGGGATAGTGTGGAGGGAGTTTCACTCTGTGTCTGACCCCGGGAGTGTGTGACGGGACGGTGTGGAGGGAGTTTCACTCTGTGTCTGTCCCCGGGAGTGTGTGATGGGACGGAGTGGAGGGAGATTCACTCTGTGTGTGACCCCGGGAGTGTGTGATGGGATGGTGTGGAGGGAGTTTCACTCTGTGTCTGACCCCGGGAGTGTGTGATGGGACGGTGTGGAGGGAGTTTCACTCTGTGTCTGACCCCAGGAGTGTGTGATGGGACGGTGTGGAGGGACATTCACTCTATGTCTGACCCCGGGATGTGTGATGGGACGGTGTGGAGGGAGTTTCACTCTGTGTCTGACCCCGGGAGTGTGTGATGGGACCGTGTGGAGGGATGAGGTCTGTAGTCAGGGTTGTAGGATTGGGACTCGGTGACGATACACTCTTGGCTGATACGTTCCATGCTGGGACACTGCGGGACTCGGAGGGTGGGAGAGGAGTTCTGGTTGTGGGGGCTGCCATTGGATTAGAGCTGGGCTGTATTTGTCGTGTTGTTCTGTTAATGTAGTTATGGGAATCGGTGAAATTGGAATGGCAGTCGAAAAATTCAGTCAGTGTTGTTCGGAATAGGCTACCTGTGTATTTGAGATATTAGAACAGGGAACAGTACAGGCTCTTCGGCCCTGAATGTTGTACTGACGTTTTAATCTAACGCTTCCCACCCACATAACCCTTCATTCCTCTGTCTGAGTCTCTAAAATGTCCTTACTGTACCGACCTCTACCACACCACGTGGTAATGTGTTCCTCACGTTCTGTCCAAAGGGGGGTCCCTGAGGAAGGACTTAGACAGATTAATGGCGCGGGACAGCGAGTATCCGGGAAGTATATGGTCAGGCACCTTGGTAGAAGGAAGAAAGGTGTAGATAATTTCCTAAATGTTGGGGTGGGGGCAAATCCGGTTATCAGGGGCACTATCTGACCTGAGAGTCGTCCTGTCGGTTTCCCCAAGGGCTGACTTGCAGGACGATTCCCTGCTGAGCCTTTCCGAGGCAGGGGACGGAGCACAAGTGGTGCTGGAAAGTTTGTGAACCCTGTAGAATTTTCTCTATTTCTGCAAACGTATGATCTAAAATGTGATCGGATCTTCACACAAGTCAATAGACAGTAGGGGCAGGAGTAGGCCGTTCGGCCCTTTGAGCCAGCACCGCAATTCACTGTGATCATGGCTGATCATCCACAGTCAGTACCCCGTTCCTGCCTTCTCCCCACATTCCTTGACTCCGCTGTCTTTAGGAGCTCTATCTAACTCTCTCTCGAAAACATCCAGAGAATTGGCCTCCACTGCCTTCTGAGGCAGAGCATTCCATAGATCCACAACTCTCCGGGTGAAAAAGTTTTTCCTGAACTCCGTTCTAAATGGCCTACCTCTTATTCTTAAACTGTGGCCTCTGGTTCTGGACTTCCCCGACATCAGGAACATGTTTCCGGCCTCTAGCGTGTCCAGCCCCTAAAACCTAAAGTTCTAAAACTACATCTTAATTATTAAGTGCTAAAGCTAGATAAAGAGAACCCAATTAAATAAATAACACTATGTTTGTTGGAAAATAAATGTGAACATCTGGGGTAATGTTTTCTGTTGTTGAGCTATTAAATCAAGTCCGACTCTTCGTGACCTCGTGATCTACATGGTTTTGAGGCAAGATAGCCAGGCCTTCCTTCCACGCTTATAGTTGCTGCCCAGGTTGGGACCCGGCTGGATTTGAACTTAGGACTATCTGCTGATGTCCAGTGCTGATGCCACTACACCACCAGCTGGCCTTCTGCAGAAGTTATTTGGAGTCAGGTGCTCCAAGCAATGAGAAGAGATTGGAGGTGAGGGTTGAAGAGGGGCCCTGCCCTATAAAAAAAGACACACAAAATCAAGTTACTGACAGACCCTGCTCATTCCAAGAAAGATCTGTTTACATGAACCATGTCTCAATATAAACAACTTTCAGAGGACCTTGGAAGAACTGTGGAGACACATGAAACTGGAGAAGGCTGCAAAAGCATTTCTAAAGACCTGAGTGTTCATCAGTTCACAACAACAGAAAATGTCTATAAATGGAGGTAATTCAGTACTGTTGCTACTCTCCCTACAAAGATCCCACCAAGAGCACAACGTGCAATGCTGAAGAAAGTGTAAAAGAACCCAAGGATAACAGCAAAAGACCGGAGAAATCTCTAGAACTTGATAAAGTCTCTGTCCGTGTGTCCACTACAAGAAAAACACCGAACAAGAATGGTGTTCGTGGAAGGACACCACGGAGGAAACCAGTGCAGTTAAAAAAAACATTGCTGCAAGTCCCAAGTTTGCAGAAGGTCTCGGATGTTCCACAGCGCTTCCAGGACAATGCTTACTGAACCAGATGAGACAAAAACTGAATTCTGGCGGAAACACACACTGGAGGGCTTCACACCAACAACAAAACCTCATCCCGACTGGAGCGTGGCGGAAGGAACAACACGGATTGGGGCTGCTTGCAGTCGTTGAGGGAACAACAAATTCAAAATTCATCAAGACATTTTCCAAGAGAATGTCAGAGTAATGCTCCATCACCTGAAGCTGAATAGAAGTTGGATGATGCAACAAGACGATGATCCAAAACACAAGAATAAATCAAAAACCGAAAGGTTTAAAAAGAAGAAAATTTGTGTTACGGAACGGCCAAGTCAGAGTCCTGACCTTAAACCCATAGAAATGTTGTGGAAGCCAGCAGTTCATTCAAAGAAACCCACCAACATCCCCGAGCTGAAGCAGTTTTGTAAGGAGGAATGGTCTGAAATTCCTCCAAGCCGATGTGCTGGACAGTTCCCGGAAACGTTTGGTTGAAGTTATTGCCGTACGGGCGGGGCGGGGGGGGGTGGTCACACCAGTTACTGAAAGCAAAGGTTCACATACTTTTCCCAACAAATACATGTAATATTGGATAATTTTTCTCAATAAATAAATGAACAAATACAATGTTTTTTGAGTCCTGACGAAGGGTCTCGGCCCGAAACGTCAACAGTGCTTCTCGCTATAGATGCTGCCTGGCCTGCTGTGTTCCACCAGCATTTTGTGTGTGTTGTTTGAATTTCCAGCAGATTTCCTCGTGTTTGCAATGTTTTTTGTGTTATTTATTTAATTGGGTTCTCTTTATCTAGGTTTAGGACTTGTGTGAAGATCTAATCACATTTTAGATCAGAAATAGAGAAAATTCTACAGGGTTCACAAACTTTCTAGCACCACTGTGCTGTGGAATTTGTGGCAGCAGTAGAATGCAATATATGATAAATATATTTAGGAGCTGAATTACAGTAAGATATATGTATATTAAGTAGTTAACTAAGTAGTGTAGGAACAGAAATTTTTTAAAAAGTAGTGAGGTAGTGTTCATGGGTTCAATGTCCATTCAGGAATCAGATGACAGAGGGGAAGAAGCTGTTCCTGAATCACTGCTCCTGTACCTCCTTCCTGATGGTAACAGTGAGAACAGGGCATGTCCTGGGTGATGGGGGTCCTTGATGATGGACATCAGTTTTCTGAGGTACCACCCCTTGAAGTTTTCTTGGATACTAGGGAGGCTAATGCCCATGATGGAGCTGACTAATTTTATAACTCTCTATAGCTTGCTAAACCACCCCCCCCCCAACATACCAGATGGTGATGCAGCGAGTCTGAATGCTCCCCACTGTACACGTATAGACATGTTCGAGTGTTTTAGGTGGCAAAGCAAATCTCAAACTCTTAATGAAATATAGCTGCTGTCGTGCTTCTTTCTTGGTGCATCAATATGCTGGGACCAGGTTAGATCCTCAGAGATACCGACCACCAGGAACTCATTGTATTATGAGCTATTTTGGGCCCCTTTGCTAGTAAAGGGTGCGTTGGCATTGGAAAGGGTCCACAGGAAGTCCAGGAGAACAATCCCTGGAACGCAAAGCCGGATGTTTGAGGAGCGTTTGATGATTCTGTGCTTGACACACTGGAGAATGAGGGGAGATCTTGTTGAAGCCCATCGAATACTGAACACTCTAGATAGAGTGGGGGTGGAGAAAATGTTCCATGTAGCAGGTACACCTCAGAGTATGAAGACGTCCTTAGAGTGGAGATGAAGAGGAATTTCTTTAGTCAGAATGCGGCGAATCTGTGGAATTCATTGCCACAGATGGCTGTGGAGGCCAAATCATTCAGTATATTTAAAGTGGAGGTTGATAGATTCTTGATTAGTAAGGTGGTCAAAAGTTTTGGTGAGAGCGTGGGAGAATGAGGTTGAGAGGGGTCCTATGATGGAATGGTGGAGCAGACTTGATGGGCTGAATGGCCTAATTCTGATCCTACATCTTGAGATGCCATTAAACATATAATGTTGTACCGATGCCCAATACTTCCTGCCTACGTCTCCCTGCACGTCCACGTCCACGTTCAGACACAGCTTTCTCAACCATCAATCTCTCTTAACCTGCTGCTTCGGAGAAGATAACCCCAGTTTGTCCAGCCTCCCAGAGAGCCCTTCGCTTCTAATCCAGGCAACAACTGCTGAATCTGTTCTGCAGCCTCTCCAAAGCCTGCACACCCTTCCTGTAATGGGGCGAAAAGACTCAAAGAGTTTTGGAATTCGGACTCCGTGCTGATACACAACTGGGTGGTGTTTTCCACACGGAGATGCTCTGCGGCCATTCGGCCCATCAAGTCTGCTCTGCCATTTCATCATAGCTGACCCACTCTCCCTCTCAGACCCAATCTCCGTCCTCCTCCCTGTATCCCTTCATGCCCTGAATAATCAATAACCTATCAATCTCTGCCTTACGTATACCCAGTGACTTGGCCTCCACAGCTGCCTGTGGCAACAAATTCCACTGATTCACCACCCTCTGACTAAAGGTCACCCCACTTTCTACTGAATTCCAGTGAGTACAGGCTCAGAGCCTCAAATGCTCCTCATATGATAGGCCCTTCGATCCCGACATCACTTTCGTGAACTTGCTTTGAACCCTTTCCAAGGTCAGTACATCCTATCTTAGATTAGGGGCTCCAAATTGCCCACAAGCGAGGGCTCGCCAGTGCTTTGTAAAATCTCAACTTTACATCTTGTTTTAGTATTCTAGTCCTCTCAAACAGAATGCTGACATCCCATCTGCCCTTCTCACCACAAATTAACCTTTAGGGAATCCTGCACAAGTCCGTTTGCATCTCAGAATTTTGTATTTTCTCTCCATTTAGGAAATAGTCAACCCTTTCATTTCTTCTACCATATATTTCAGCACACTCTATTCCATCTGCCACTTCTTTGCCCATTCTCCTAATCTGTCTAAATCCTTCTGTAGCCTCCCTATTTCCACAAAGCTACCTGCCCCTCCACCTACCTTCATATCACCTGCAAGCTTTGCCGCAAGGCCGTTAATTCTGGTCTCAGTGTGGGGAGGGGAGAGGTGTTGGGTGTGGGAGGAGCTGTGGGAATAGCGGAGCACTGGGCCTGTGGTGACCTCTGGTGAATTTTAGTTATGGGAAGTTTGTGACATTCTGAGCTGTTGTGGTAAAAATAAATAAATCATATTTAAGCCCAAGATGTCCAAGACCAGTCTGACCCCACCCTCTCACTTCACTTTCATTCCTGTTACTGTCTGAGTCTCTAAAATGCCCCCAGTGTGTCTGCCTCACCACCGCCCTGGCAGAGTGTTGCTCGCACCCACCACTCTCCGGGTGAAACACCCACATCTGACCACATGGAGACCACTGTACTTCCCTCCAATCACCTTCAAGTCAAGCCTCCCATAGTTTAAGCCATTTCTGCCCTGGAGAAAAGCCTCGAGCTGCCCAGTCTATCTGTGATTACAATCAGCTGATAATCCTCGGTAAAGTTACCTCTCGTCCCCCTCTGCTCCAAAGAGAAAACACCCTTGTTTGCTAAACCTATCCTCACGGAACATTGTCTCCAATCTCTGCACCCTCTCTAAAGGTCTCACATCCTTCCTCCAATGAGGTGACCGGAACCGAACACTCTACTGCAAGTTCAAAGTGCATTTATTATCAAAATACTGCAAAAAACACCGAGAGGTTGTAGGTTGTGGGAACACTTCAGTGACGGAGTTTTCCCCTCTGGTTCACGAGCCTGATGGTTGAGGGGTGGTAACTCTTCCTGAACCTGGAGGTGAGGGTCCTGAGGCTCCTCTATCTTCTTCCTGATGGCAGTAGTGAGAAGAGAGCCAGGCCTGGGTGGTGGGGGACATTAACGGCGGGTGTTGTTTTCCTGCGGGACTGCTCTGTGTAGACGCGCTCAAAGGCCGAGAGAGCTTCACAAGTACCGGCGAAGTAAAGTTTTTATCAAGTTGTAACATTACTTCACGCCTCTTAAACTTAATCCCCCTTCTCACGAGGGACAATACTCCACACTTTTGCAGATTGAACTCCAGCTGCCACTTCCCAGCCCAGCTCTGAACCCTGTCAATGTCACAATGTAACCGACAACACCGCCAACCCTTGCAACCTCTGCAAACTTACTGGCGCAGCTTTAAACTTCGTCATCCAAGGGATGTACAAAAATTGCAAAGAGTGGAAATCCCAAAAAAGAATTTGCGAAGAAGTTAATTACTGGCAGCAAATCCAGAGTGAAGCTTCCTCCACACCGTCCCATCACACACTCCCGGGGGTCAGTCACAGAGTGAAACTCCCTCCACACCGTCCCATCACACACTCCCGGGGGTCAGTCACAGAGTGAAGCTTCCTCCACACCGTCCCATCACACACTCCCGGGGGTCAGTCACAGAGTGAATCTCCCACCACACCGTCCCATCACACACTCCCGGGAGTCAGTCACAGAGTGAAACTCCCTCCACACCGTCCCATCACACACTCCCGGGGTCAGACACAGAGTGAAACTCCCTCCATACCGTCCCATCACACACTCCCGGGGGTCAGTCACAGAGTGAATCTCCCTCCACACCGTCCCATCACCCACTCCCGGGGTCAGACACAGAGTGAAACTCCCTCCACACCGTCCCATCCCACACTCCCGGGGTCAGACACAGAGTGAATCTCCCTTCACACACTCCCGGGGTCAGACACAGAGTGAAACTCCCTCCACACCGTCCCATCACACACTCCTGGGGTCAGACACAGAGAGAAACTCCCTCCACACCATCCCATCACACACTCCTGGGGTCAGACACAGAGTGAAACTCCCTCCACACCGTCCCATCACACACTCCCGGGGTCAGACACAGAGTGAATCTCCCTCCACACCGTCCCATCACACACTCCCGGGGTCAGACACAGAGTGAATCTCCATCCACACCGTCCCATCACCCACTCCCGGGAGTCAGTCACAGAGTGAATCTCCCTCCACACCGTCCCATCACCCACTCCCGGGGTCAGACACAGAGTGAAACTCCCTCCACACCGTCCCATCCCACACTCCCGGGGTCAGACACAGAGTGAATCTCCCTTCACACACTCCCGGGGTCAGACACAGAGAGAAACTCCCTCCACACCATCCCATCACACACTCCTGGGGTCAGACACAGAGTGAAACTCCCTCCACACCGTCCCATCACACACTCCCGGGGTCAGACACAGAGTGAATCTCCCTCCACACCGTCCCATCACACACTCCCGGGGTCAGACACAGAGTGAATCTCCATCCACACCGTCCCATCTCGCACTTCCGGGGTCAGACACAGAGTGAAACTCCCTCCACACCGTCCCATCACACACTCCCGGGGTCAGACACAGAGTGAACCTCCCTCCACACCGTCCCATCACACACTCCCGGGGTCAGACACAGAGTAAATCTCCATCCACACCGTCCCATCACGCTCTTCCGGGGTCAGACACAGAGTGAATCTCCCTCCACACCGTCCCATCACACACTCCCGGGGTCAGACACAGAGTGAAGCTGTTTTGATTGAGCTGGGAGAAATCGAGGAAAACTGCTGGATAAAATTTCCTGATACGGTGAAGGAGGCTTGGAGGGTCTCCTGCCCCTCTTTGTGAGTGGCAGTTCTATTGTGAGTATGGTTTCATCTTGACAGTAGAGGAGGCCATGGATAGACATATCAGAATGGGAATGAGACGGAATAAAAATGTGTGGCTGCTTTCTCTGGCGCACAGACCCCAATAAACAATATATAGCTCAAGTCCACGAATTAGCATGACCGTAGAAGTTGTCCGGGTCCAGCTTGCTCTTCTGCTGTGTTAACACCAGAGGGCAGCACCAAGCGAACTCTGGAGGGGCGGTCCGCCAACCCAAGTACGGATTGGTAGCCAAGCAGAAGCTCCCTCACTCTGCCCCGATGTCTCCTCTCCTGGTCGGCTGCAAAAGGTAACCCCGTGGTCTCAGCCTAGTCTTGCCACAACCAAGGCTACGTAGTACCCCCACCCCTTCGCTCTCGCCAATGAACAGTGAAATTAACTTGCAGTATTCCACCTTTCCAGACGATGTCAAATAGTCGAAAATAGTTTAACTATTAGAGCACATTGAGGAGTGTTGGGAATGGCAGGAAGGTGGGATGCTGGAAAAACGGAACTAGACTTTATTCAAACTCAGCCTTCGATATCTGCGATGACGACTCGTCATTGGAATGTTCTCTTAGTTTGTAAGAATTGTATCTGTGATTGGAAATCCTTTGTAGTTTGTAAATCTTTGGTAATTCGGAACTCTTTTCTAAATTAGAGATCCCCTGCGAATATTAAGCATCAGAATCAGAATCAGGTTTATTATCTCCGGCATGTGTCGTGAAATTTGTTCACTTAGCAGCAGCAGTTCAATGCAATACACAATATAGAATAAGAAAAATAATAATTATTAAATAAGTAAATCAATTAAACTATATGTATATTGAATCGATTAAAAATTTAAAAAGTGAGGTAGTGTTCAAGGGTTCAATGTCCATTTAGGAATCGGATGGCAGAGGGGAAGAAGCTGTTCCTGAATCGCTGAGTGTGTGTCTTCAGGCTCCTGTACCTCCTCCCTGATGGTAACAGTGAGAAAAGGGCATGCCCTGGGTGCTGGAGGTCCTTAATAATGGACGCTGTCTTTCTGAGACACCGTTCCCTAAAGATGTGCTGGGTACTTTGTAGGATAGTACCTAAGATGGAGCTGACTAGATTTACAACCCTCGGTAGCTTCTTTCGGTCCTGTGCAGTAGCCCCTCCATACCAGACAGTATTCCACTCTTCCAGTATTCCAGACAGTATGCTCTCCACGGTACATCTATAGAAGTTTTTGAGTGTATTTGTTGACATACCAAATCTCTTCAAACTCCTAATAAAGTATAGACACTGTCTTGCCTTCTTTATATAAAAATCGATATGTTGGGACCAGGTTAGATCCTCAGCGATCTTGACACCCAGGAACTTGAAACTGCTTACTCTCTCCACTTCTGATCCCTCTGTGAGGATTGGTATGAGCTCCTTCGTCTTACCCTTCCTGAAGTCCACAATCAGCTCTTTCGTCTTACTGACGTTGAGTGCCAGGTTGTTGCTGCGGCACCATTCCACTAGTTGGCATATCTCACTCCTGTCCGCCCTCTCGTCACCACCTGAGATTCTACCAACAACGGTTGTATCATCGGCAAATTCGTAGATGATATTTGAGCTATGCCTAGCCACACAGTTGTGTATACAGAGAGTAGAGCAGTGGGCTAAGCACACACCCCCCCCCCCCCGAGGTGCGCCAGTGTTGATCGTCAGCGAAGAGGATATGTTATCACCAATCCACACAGATTGTGGTCTTCCGGTTAGGAAGCTGAGGATCCGATTTCAGAGGGAGGTACAGAGGCCCAGGTTCGGTAACTTCTCAATAATTTAAACGTGTATCGTTTAAAAATAAAATAAACTGTTTAAACTTCTTTGTCAGCAGGAAGCATCTGCTCCCTGATAGGGAGAAAGGTCTCACCATCCAGGCACCTCGGCGAAGAGGCCAGACGGTGAAGGACGCTAGTTCTTAAAGAGCAGGCGGAGACAACTGTCTGTAGAAACCATATCAGGTGGGCTTCACGTCTTCTTTTGTTTTGTGCGGCTTTGCGGACAAGGAACCCCTTTGGAACCATCTGGATTGGGGCGATTCCAGGTGTCGGTGCAACGGGCGGTTTGTGACTCTGTTAACGTCAAATGCACAGGTACTCTTGCGTCCAGGAGCATTTGGAAACCGTCCATCGCGGGCACATGGCACCCGGTAAGCAACGTTCTCCAGAAGGAGCGTAAATGATGCACTTTCTTTGCCACGAAAAGCACAATTAGTTTAAAAAGCGAAGCCCGCTGTAGCGCGAAGCGGGTTGGATGATCAGCCATGACCATCCGGAAAGGCGGGGCAGGCTCGAAGGGCTGAAGGGCCTTCTCCTGCTCCTATTTTCTATGTACTGTTGCGGTACTGAGGTGGCGATTCGGCGTGGTCGTTTGGTGGTAGAAGGGAAGCAGCTGCCCCTGAACTTGGCGAAGTGGTATTACAAGTTTCTGCTCTGACGGTAACTGAGTAAAACACAGCTTGGCCTGTTGCTAGGCAACTGAGATTGTGGACCTTGACCTTGCACCTTATTTTTGCCTGAAATGCACTTTTTTAATAAATTCTGCATTCTTTTCTTTCGTCCTCATGCACTGTAAAACAAAAAGTACGTTTTACAGCTTCTCGGTCCGTGTGGCAATGATCCCCCGATTTAATTACATCGGCACCAGGCACGTTTGCCCCGCCGGGGCTGGTAACGCCCACCCGGCTTTCCTATTGGCTGCGAGCGTTTCGCCCATCGGGCGTCCGGATTGGCGAGAGAGCCTGTTAATCAGTTGCCAACTGAGGGGCGGGTTGTAATGACGTAATAGAGGGCGGGCGCTGGGATCACGTGCGGGGTCAGTTCGGCCAACCGGAAGCGGCGGCGCCTGCCTTCCGGTTGCGCGGCCTGGCCGATGTACAAACTGGGGTTCTCCCCATCTTGACTGGTTGCCGTTGGCGACTTCCACCCCGCTGCTGAGCGGGAACCTTTAGCCACGGCGTGTCCACTGACCGGGGGGATTCTCAAAGGGGTGAGGCCCGAACTTCGGGCATGCGTAGTGTAGTAAATTTGCCTCTCCCTGGCTAATGAGATAGAGCGGCTTCTGGCGCGCAGTACATCATGGGATACTTCTCCGCCATCCGCAGTCTACCGAAGTTCGGAAACCCAAGTTTGCCACAGGCTCTCCGCTGATTATTCTTCATTCAATTTACCCTGCATGGTTTGAATTTAGATCATTACCTTTTTAGTCTCTGTGGTATTGTTTTTAAATGTTGCGGACTAATATGCCTTTGAGCAGAGCACAGATATATACATTTGTTGGGCTGCAAGGAAGTTAGTGAAAGAATGACCTGGATTTGGGAGTCAGAACCATTTGTGAACTTTCGCACAGTGGTACAGGTTTTGATTTATTGCTGTCAGTTAATATCTTGAAAAATATTTAGTATGTGTGCTATTCCAACAGATTGTGTCAACATAGAGTGGTAAAACAGTATTATGTGTTACAGTTACAGGGACAAGTTATAAAATAATCACCATGAACTCGTATTTAGAAGTCTTCTGTATGTCTTTTCAGGTATAGAGACTGCTGAGAAAGCCTCACTTTCTATGTCCCTATCCAGACAGTGTCTCTGAGCACAGAACAAAGAAAGTTGAAACCAAACATTCACACCAAGATCTTGCAGACTGACTTGGGAGTGCCAGGATCTGACAAACCATAGACAACGACCGATGGAAGGAGAGCCCTGTGACGTCCTCAGGGACATGCCTGTCTCTGAGGGTGTGCTGGGGGGAGCACCCTCTGGGGAGGGCCTGTTGTCCTGCACGCTGTGTGGGAAGGTTTTTCCTAACCAGTCCATGCTATGCCACAACCAGCTGGGTAATACCGAGATCGGGCCCTTCAGGTGTGACGGCTGCAGCGAGGCCTTAAAGAGCGGCCAGGACCCTTCTCAGCATCAGCAGATCCACACAGGTGAGAAGAGCATCACCTGCCCCGAGTGTGGCAAGGCCTTCAGCAGCTTCTCCTACCTGCAGGCGCACCTGCGCAGCCACACCGGCGAGCGGCCCTTCTCCTGCCCCGAGTGTGGAAAAGCCTACGGCCACTCCTCCCACCTGGTAGTGCACCGGCGCACCCACACCGGCGAGCGCCCCTTCTCCTGCCTTGAGTGCGGCAAGAGCTTCATTCACTCCTCTCACTTACATCAGCACCGAAGGACCCACACTGGTGAGCGGCCTTTTTCCTGCCCTGACTGTGGCAAAGCCTTTGTTCAGTCTGCCCACCTTGTGGAGCATCGGAGAGTTCACACTGGGGAGAAGCCCTTCGCCTGCCCCTTCTGCGGGAAGAGCTTCGCCGGGTTGTCACAGCTCCACAGCCATCAGCGGTCGCACACGGGGGAGAAGCCCCACACTTGCCCCGACTGCGGGATGAGCTTCAGTACCACCTGCACCTTGCGGCAGCACCAACATGTCCACACCGAGGAGCGCCCCTACCCCTGCCCCGAGTGTGGCAAGGTCTTCAAAAGACCCCGGTACCTGAAGCAGCACCTCGTGATCCACACCGGGGAGAGGAACTACTACTGCACCGTCTGCGGGAAGGCCTTCGTCCGCTATTCCTACCTGTGGAGGCACCGGCAGGTTCACAAGAAGGAGACAAGCTTCACCTGACTCGTTCCTCGTACCTGCTGGCACACCCACACCAGCGAGCGGCCCTTCTCCTGCCCCAAGTGCAGCAGGGCCCTCATCAACTCTTCCCTGGACTCCCAGGAGATCCACACTGGGGAGGAGCCCCTCACCTTCCGCATCTGTGGGAATATGCTCTGTGGCCATCACAGTTCTGGAACTGCCGCAGATCGTCATGGGATAGTGTCAGTCTACCCATCCCAATTGGTGGAGGGTCCCACTAGCGCACTTATCCCACCCACAGTCTCCATCTGCATGTGTGTCTCTGTTCTGGTTGCGTCCTATGTTAGGGATAGAATCTCGGGCAGTTGGGGGTTGTTGATGGGGATATAATGCAACTGTAACTGAGTTACCCATGGCAGATGAGTGGATGTGGACCTCTGGCAGTGAACTTTGTGGGGGGAGAGACGGGTCAGTGTAAATATAGTCGGTTCAGGCCCTTCGGCCCACAATGCTGTACTAACACCTAATCCCTTCTGCCTATACAATGTCCAGATCACACCCTTCCCTTCACATCGGTGTGCCACCTTAATGGTCTTAAACTCCTCCGTCATACCCACCTCAGCAACACATTGGCAGTATATCCCCGGAACCCATGATTGACTATGGAAGGAAAAATCAATTTGCCTCCAACAACGGTTTTTGATCCGGAGCAAGAAGGCTGCGAGTGAACGGCAGATTTCTGGAGCAAAGGCGGTTTTACTACTCGGGGTAAAAGAGAGGCAAGACTGCACAGATGCGTGACGTCAGCCAGTAGAGCACGAAAGGCTTAAAAAGAAGCGGGCAGCAGAGTGAAAGGGCTTTGGCTCAACGGGTTAGGCGGTAACAGGACGAGGTGAGGTAGGTTTACCTGTGTTATTTGCGGAAAAGAAGTAGTATGTGTGTGAGGCCGGTGTTCTGTGCTTGGTGTCAGATGTGGGAGGTCCTGGAGTCTCTCAGACTCCCGGTCGGCCATATCTGCACCAGGTGTGTCGAGCTGAAGATGCAGCTCGATAACCTTCGCCTGGTCAGGGAGAGCGAGGAGGTGATAGAGAGGAGTTACAGGCAGGTGGTCACACCGGGGCCACGGGAGGCAGACAAGTGGATCACCGTCGGGGGGGGGGGGGGGGCGAAGGGGAAGAGTCAGGTACTAGAGAATACCCCTGCGGCTTTACCTCTTGACAATAAGTACTCCCGTTTCAGAACTGTTGGGGGGGACAGCCTACCTGAGGGAAGCGACAGTGGCCGTGCCTCTGGCACAGAGTCTGGCCCTGTGGCTCAGAAGGGTAGGAAAGGGAAGGGGAAGGCAGTAGTGATAGTGGACTTTATAGTTAGGGGGTCAAACAGGAGATTCTGTGGATGTAGGAAAGAAACTGGGATGGTCGTTTGCCTCCCAGCGTCCAGGATGTTTCAGATCGTGTCCAAGATATCCTGCAGTGGGAGGGAGAACAGCCAGAGGTCATGGTACATTTTGGTACCAATGACATAAGTAGGAAAAGGGAAGAGGTCCTGAAAAAAGGGTACAGGGAGTTAGGAAGGAAGTTGAGAAGCAGGACCGCAAAGGTAGTAATCTCAGGATTACTGCCTGTGTCACGTGACAGTGGGAATAGGAATAGGATGAGCTGGAGGATAAATGTGTGGCTGAGGGATTGGAGCAGGGGGCAGGGATTCCGATTTCTGGATCATTGGGACCTCTTTTGGGTCAGGTGTGACCTGTACAGAAAGGACGGGTTGCACTTGAATCCTGGGGGACCGATATCCTGGCAGAGAGTTTTGCTAAGGCTACTAGGGAAAGTTTAAACTGGAATTGTTGGGGGGTGAGAACTGAACTGAAGAGACCGGGGAAGAGGAGGTTGGCTCACAGATAGAGAAAGCTAGACAGTGTGAGAGGGAGGATAGGCAGGTGATAGAGAAAGGATACGCTCAGATCGACAGTTTGAGATGTGTCTGTTTTAACGCATTATGAACAAAGTGGATGAGCTTAGAGCGTGGATCAGTACTTGGAGATATGATGTGGTGGCCATTACAGAGACTTGGATGGCTCAGGGACAGGATTGGTTACTTCGAGTGCTGGGTTTTAGATGTTTCAGAAAGGACAGGAAGGGAGGCGAAAGAGGTGGGGGCGTGGCACTGTTGATCAGAGATAGTGTCACGGCTACAGAAAAGGTGGACACTATGGAGGGATCGTCTACAGAGTCTCTGTGGGTGGAGGTTAGGAACAGGAAGGGGTCAATACTGGGTGTTTTTTATAGGCCGTCCAATAGTAACAGGGATATCGAGGAGCAGATAGGGGAACGTCCTGGAAAGGTGATAATAATAACAGAGTTGTCGTGATGGGAGATTTTAATTCCCCAAATATCAATTGGCATCTCCCTAGAGTAAGGGGTTTAGATGGGGTGGAGTTTGTTAGGTGTGTTCTGGAAGGCTTCTTGACACAATATGTAGATAAGCCTACAAGAGGAGAGACTGTACTTGATTTGGAATTGGGAAATGAACCTGGTCAGGTATCAGATCTTTCAGTGGGAGAACATTTTGGAGATAGTGATCATAATTCTATCTCCTTTACAATAGCATTGGAGAGAGATATGAACATTCAAGTTTAGAAAAGCATTTAATTGGAGTAAGGGGAAAATGGAAGCTTAAATTAAAAACCGATGTTCTCAGGGAAAAGTACAGAAGAAATGTGGCTAATATTCAGGGGATATTTGTGAGGAGTTCTGCATAGGTACGTTCCAATGAGACAGGGAAGTTATGGTAGGGTACAGGAACCGTGGTGTACAAAGGCTGTAATAAATCTAGTCAAGAAGAAAAGAAAAGCTTACAAAAGGTTCAGAGAGCTAGGTAATGTTAGAGATCTAGAAGATTATAAGGCTACCAGGACGGAGTTTAAGAAGGAAATTAGGAGAGTCAGAAGGGGCCATGAGAAGATGGACAGGATTAAGGAAAACCCCAAGGCATTCTACAAGTATATGAAGAGCAAGAGGATAAGATGTGAAAGAATAGGACCAATCAGGTGGGGAAATGTTTATGGGACCGGAGGAAATAGCAGAGGTACTTAACGAATACTTTACTTCAGTATTCACAATGGAAAAGGATCTGGGTGATTGTAGTGATGACTTGCAGCAGACTGAAAAGCTTGAGCGTGTAGATATTAAGAAAGAGGATGTCCTGGAGCTTCTGGAAAGCATCAAGTTGGATAAATTGCCGAGACCGGATGAGATGTACCTCAGGCTTCTGTGGAATGCGAGGGAGGAGTTTGCTGAGCCTCTGGCGATGATCTTTGCATCATCAATGGGGACAGGAGAGGTTCCAGAGGATTGGAGAGTTGCAGATGTTGTTCGCTTATTCAAGAAAGGGAGTAGAGATAGCCCAGGAAATTATAGACCAGTGAGTCTTACCCCAGTGTTTGGTAAGTTGATGGAGAAGATCCTGAGAGGCAGGATTTATGAACATTTGGAGAGGTATAATATGATTAGGAATAGTCAGCATGGCTTTGTCAAAAACAGATCGTGTCATACGAGCCTAATAGAATTTTTTGAGTATGTGAGTAAACACATTGATGAAGGAAGAGCAGTAGATGTAGTGTATATGGATTTCAGCAAGGCATTTGATAAGGTATCCTATGCAAGGCTTATTGAGAAAATAAGGAGGCATGGGATCCAAGGGCACATTGCTTTGTGGATCCAGAACTGGCTTGCCCACAGAAGGCAAAGAGTGGTTGTAGACGGGTCATATTCTGCATGGAGGTCGGTCAGCAGTGGAGTGCCTCAGGGATCTGTTCTGGGACCGTAACTCTATGATTTTTATAAATAGCCTGGATGAGGAAGTGGAGGGATGGGTTAGTAAATTTGCTGATGGCACAAAGGTTGGGGGTGTTGTGGATAGTGTGGAGGCTGTCAGAGGTTACAACGGGATATTGATAGGGTGCAAAACTGGGTTGAGAAGTGGCAGATGGAATTCAACCCAGATAATTGTGAGGTGGTTCATTTTGGTAAGTCAAATATAATGGCAGAATATAGTATTAATGGTAAGACTCTTGGCAGTGTGGAGGATCAGAGGGATCTTGGGGTCCAAGTCCATAGGACACTCAAAGCAGCTGCACAGGTTGACACTGTGGTTAAGAAAGTGTACGGTGTATTGGCCTTTGTTAATCGTGGGATTGAATTTAGGAGCTGAGAGGTAATGTTGCAGCTATATAGGACCCTGGTCAGACCCCACTTGGAGTACTGTGCTCAGTTCTGGTCGCCTCACTACAGGAAGGATGTGGAAACCATAGAAAGGGTGCAGAGGAGATTTACAAGGATGTTGCCTGGATTGGGGAGCATGCCTTATGAGAAAAGGTTGAGTGAACTTGGCCTTTTCTTCTTGGAGCGACGGAGGATGAGAGGTCACCTGATAGAGGTGTATAAGATGATGAGAGGAATTGATCATGTGAATAGTCAGAGGCTTTTCCCCAGGGCTGAAATGGTTGCCACAAGAGGACACGGGTTTAAGGTGCTGGGGGATAGGTACAGAGGAGATGTCGGGTAAGTTTTTTACTCAGAGAGTGGTGAGTGTGTGGAACAGGATGCCGGCAATGGGGGTGGAGGCGGATACAATAGGGTCTTTTAAGAGACTTTTCTCTTTTTTTTAGGGCTATGGGTAACCCTAATAATTTCTAGGGCAGGGACATGTTCGGCACAACTTTGTGGGCCGAAGGGCCTGTATTGTGCTGTAGGTTTTCTATGTTTTCCTATCTCTATTAAACTTACTGCCTCTCACCTCATCTCCAAACCCTCTAGTCTGAGACGTGTCTCCCTGGTAAAAGGATTCTGACTGTCTGCTCCATCTGTCTTCCTCAAAATCCTGTGAACTTCAATCAGGTCCCCCTTCAGCCTCTGCCACTCCGGACAATGTAACCCAAGTTTTTCCAAGCTGTCCCTGTAGCTCTGTCTCTCCTACCCACACAGATCCTCCACACCCCTCCTGTGAAGGGATGACCCCGGGAGTGTGTGATGAGACGGTGTGGAGGGAGATTCACTCTGTGTCTGACCCCGGGAGTGTGTGATGGGACGGTGTGGAGGGAGTTTCACTCTGTGTCTGACCCCGGGAGTGTGAGATGGGACAGTGTGGAGGGATGAGATCTGTTGTAGGATTGGGACTCGGTGACGATACACACTTGGCTGATGTGTTCCAGGCTGGGACACTGTGGGACTCGGAGGGTGGGAGAGGAGTTGTGGTTGTGGACGTTGCCGTTGGATTAGAGCTGGGCTGTATCTACTGTGTCGATTTGTTAATGTAGATATGGGAAGTGGTGAAATTCTGAGCCGTATTTTAATGCTGTTGTAAAAAAAATAAATTAGTGTTCTTTAAAATTCCTTGTCTGTTGATTTGAAACATTGGGACAGGGAACAGTACAGGCCCTCTGGCCCAGAATGTTGTACTGGTGTTTTAATCTAACACTTCCCTCCCACATAACCCTTTGTTCCTCTGTTGACAAAGTTGCTGTTTGAGTCTTTTAAATGTCCTTACTGTACCAGCCTCTGCCTCGTCATGTTGTAGCATGTTCCTCACATTCTGTCCAAAGTATACCGTCACACAGACCCTCTGCCTGTATGAACTTTCCCTGCTTCAGAGAAAGTTACCCAAGTTTGTCCAGCCTCCCGTTTCTAGCTGCTGCCCTCCAAACCGGGCAGCATCTGGTCACCATCTCCACCACAGCCTTCCTGTGAGGCGATGAGAAGACTCGAGTGTTGGGATTTGGACCCAGTGACAATACACGACTTTCTGCTACGCTGCAGGCCAGGATACTCTGGGAATCGGAAGGTGGGACCAGTGTTGGTTGCTGGCATAGCTGGGGACCGTATCTCGTGTGGCATTTTGTGAATGTTAGTTATGGTAGGTGTGCAAAATTCTAGGCTGTCTTTCAATGTCAATAAATCAGATCTACCCCTCAGGCCAATCTGACCCCACCCTCCCACTTAACCCTCTATTGTCCGTTCATTCCTCTTGCTGTCTGAGCCTCTAAAATCTCCCCAATATATCTGGCTCCACCACCGCTCTGGCAGTGCAGTCCACACACCCACCACTCTCTGTGTGAAATGCCCACATCCAACATCTCCACTGTACTTCCCTCCAATCACCTTCAAATTATGCTTCGTACATAAGGGGCACATTTTAAGCTGCTTCTCTCCTGGGGAAAAAGTGTCTTTCTGTCCACTCTATCTATGCCTCTTGCCTCTCTATCAAGTTGCCTCTCATCCTCCTTTGCTCCGGAGATAAAATCCATAGCTTGCTTGACATTTCCACTTGGCATAATTTACTTATTATTATTTAATTATTTATGGTTTTATTTTGCTATATTTCTGCACTATGCTTGGTTGGTGCGAATGTAATGAAACCCATTTTCCCTCGAGATCAATAAAGTATGTTTGTCTGTCTCACAAGACATGCTCTCCAACCCTGGCCAAGTTCCTCTGCACACTCTCTAAATCTTCCACATCTTTCCTAAGAATCCTGCCAATTTCACTGTACTCTTCTGTCAAGGTCAAAACCTTCCAAAGGGTATCATTGGACACTTCACATCTGCCACTTCTAGGCCCAGCTCTCCTATCAATTTCCTGTCATAACCTAAGTCAACCTCCACAGCATTGCTAACCATCTCCAGTAGCACACAACAGCGCAGGAAGCTCGTTGCCTTTTTCCTGGGATGCCATGTGGATATTTCTTTGTGCTGGGACCAGCTCTTCAGTGCAGAATCATTTTGGTACTGTGGGTGAATAATCAAACTGGATTGATTATGTGACAATGGAGCTCCAACGGTTAGTGTGCAATATAAACGTATATAAATGACTCCTTTCCTTTATTTTCATTGTTATAGTTTTAAATATTTTGTCAATACAATTTTAATCTAAGTTTATACTGGTGTGAGCTGAATTATTTATGCTGAATGGTAAATTTGTATGGGTGTCTCAGTATTCATACAGGTAATTGGATTATTTTCCCTTAAAGGAACATACAAACTTATGTTTTTTGTGTTAATCTTAATCATATCTATTGTAGAAGCATTTATTTATTGATAATAACCCTTTCGTTGTTATTCCCATGCATTGTCGAGTTATCTTGTTAGTTAGTATTCATAGTAAGAACTAACTCATTACAAACTGTCAGTGAGGGTTACACCGTTAATCCTTGTCATCACAAACAGCAGGAGCTGCAGAACAGAATCAGTGGTGAGAGAGTTAATCCAGAATGAAGCTCCCTCCACACCGTCCCATCACACACCCCCGGGGTCAGACACAGAGTGAAGCTCCCTCCACACCGTCCCATCACACACTCCCGGGGTCAGACACAGAGTGAAGCTCCCTCCACACCGTCCCATCACACACTCCCGGGGTCAGACACAGAGTGAAGCTCCCTCCACGCCGTCCCATCACACACTCCCGGGGTCAGACACAGAGTGAAACTCCCTCCACACCGTCCCATCACACACTCCCGGGGTCAGACACAGAGTGAAGCTCCCTCCACACCGTCCCATCACGCACTCCCGGGGTCAGACACAGAGTGAAACTCCCTCCAGACCGTCCCATCACACAGTCCCAGTGGCAATTCATTCCAATTCAACTTCCCATGTTTGTCCGTGGTCACCGCAATGAGGCCAAACTCAGGCTGGAGGAGCATGTCATATTTGTCCAGGTAGCCTCCAACCTGATGACATGAACGTTAATTTCTCTAACTTCTGTTCCCCACGCCCTTCATCTTTTTATTTAATTCCCCACTCTGGTTACTCTCTTGCCTCTTTCTTCTGCTCCCCTACCCTCATATGCCTATCACCTCTCTCTGGTTCCTCTCCTCTTTGGTCTATTAGATCCCTCCTTCTTCAGCCATTTTCCAATTCCACCTATTACCTCCCTGTTTCTTATAACACCCCCCACCTGTTTTTACTTATTACATGCCAGCTTCCATTCCTCCTGCTCCCCCCTCTCGAAACTTTCCTGGTTCTGACCCTTCTCAGCCCTGATAAAGGGTAAAGACCCGAAAGGTCGACTCTCTATTCCTCTTCATAAGTGCTGCCTGACTGGCTGTGATCCTGTAGCAGTGTGTGCGCAGATTTCCTGCGTTGCTCGAACATAACGGGTACTGGAGGACGGGGAGGACAATTTATTAGCCATGGAACAGGTTTGATAAGTTAAATGTCCGAATTCAGCTCCTGTCTCATGGCTGTGAATGGAGAGGCTGGGGCTAATTTCCTGGAGCGAAGCAGGCGCCCCCACCCAAGGAGCAGTGGTTAAGGAAATTGTCTATTGGTCAAGACGATGAGTGTGATTGTGCTCTGAATGGCCGGAGACTGATTGCCCAGCAGGAAAAGGGGGCGGTACACATTGCTGCTCTTTGGTTGGAAGATTATCGTACTGGAGACAACTAGCCAGCCGGGATTGCCATTGGTCGTATCTTTGGCTCACAGCTCGTTGACACGTCACCTCAACCTCTGCGACTCTGCCTTATTGGTGAAGCTCACAGATGGAGGCGGGACTTTGCTGGCGGCAGCGGTGATTGGTCGGCAGCCGTATCCCAGGGTGAGCCAGATCCGATTGGTCGACTGTAGGGGGGGGGGCTCCCCTAGCGGGAGGAAGCGCTCTGTTTAGTCACGTGACGCCGTCCGCCCGGCGTGTCGCCGGGGGTCACGTGAGCGGGAGCCGCGGTCAGCTTGAAGAGGCCTCGCTCGGCACCGGGAGCGTCGGGTAGGCACTATCCCGGGATCGCTGCCCCTTCCCTCACCCCCAGCCCTCCTTCGACACCTGCCACCTGTCCGGTGAGGAGCCGCCGCACCCACCACCCCGTCGCCCTCACCCGTGACCGCCCCCGCCAGCGCCGCTGGGCCAGAGGAGAGCTCGGGGCGGGCAACGCGCAGGCGCGCGGCGGGCTGATTGGCAGCCGCGAGGGGCGGGGCTACTGTCCGTGCGGGCATGCGCAGTGGCGACCGGCTGTCCGGGATTTCCCGCGCCCCCCGAGGGGATGGCGGTCTCTGTAACAATTTTGTCTGACCAGTCGGGATTGATAGCCCTGAGCAGAACCCCCAAACCTGGAGGGTCGGTGGACCAATCTTAGTCTGTCCTCTACCCTTTGACCTGTTCGGCATGGTTGACCCGACCTACAGCCAAAGTATAAAGCCCCGACTCCAGCCGCCATAGTTTTCCGAGTCGTTGAGGTTCTGGCTCTCTTAGAAGTGAAGGGCAACACCCTGGGAAATCTCTCTTGTCCCTCTCCAACCTTCCAGTGATAGAACGAGCACGTTCCTATTACAATTACGGCGGTTTAAGCCCTCTCTCGACATAGACACACTCATTAAGCCCTTTCTCTACATACACACAGGGCTCGGGCGAAGAGCCATATGCAGGCTGGGGATCCCGGCGTTCTGACGGCAGAGTGGTGGACCTGATCCCCGGGAACGGAGAACCTCGGCAATGGACAGTGAGAGCGGGAAGCAGAGTGCGCCGGAGGAGGAGGGCCCGGCGGAGGGGGAGAACCACATCTGCTCGGTGTGCGGGCTGAGCTTCAGCCGCCTGGAGGAGGTGGAGGCCCACGCCCGCGAGCACGCCCGGCCGGAGACCTACCAGTGTGAGGTGTGCGGAGAGTCCTGGCTGTACCCCAGGCTGCTGGAGGCGCACCGGCGCATCCACACCGGCGAGACGCCCTTCACCTGCGCCGAATGCGGCAAGGGCTTCACCCGATCTGGCAACCTGCTGGCCCACCAGCGGGTCCACACTGGCGAGCGGCCCTTCCTCTGCACTCGCTGCGGCAAGGCCTTCAAGACAGCCCAGCACCTGAAGGAACACTTGCGGCTGCATGCCTCCGCCCCCTCCCCGTGCCCCCGGTGCGGCAGAGACCCCAGAGGCAAGGAATGCCCCAACTGTGTGGGGCGGGCGAAAGGGCCTGCTGGGGACGGGGGGCGTCTCCACAGCTGTCCCGATTGCCGCAGGAGCTTCCGCAGCCCCCGGGACCTGGCCCAGCACCGGGGCGTCCACAGCGGGGAGCGGCCCCACGCCTGCCCCGTCTGCGGCAAGGGCTTCGCCCGCACCTCCGGCCTGCGGCGGCACCGGCTCGTCCACACCGGCGAGAAGCCCTTCACCTGCCCCGTCTGCGGCAAGGGCTACACCCAGTCGTCCAGCCTGCTGGCCCACCGCACCGTCCACACGGGCGAGAGCCCCTACTCCTGCCCCGACTGCGGCAAGGGCTTCACCCGCCTCTCCCACCTCAGCCAGCACCGGCGGGTCCACACCGGCGAGCGGCCCTTCACCTGCCCCGAGTGCGGCAAGGGCTTCACCCACTCCTCCAGCCTCCTGCGGCACCAGCGGGTCCACACCGGCGAGCGGCCCTTTGCCTGTCCCGTCTGTGGCCTGGAGTTCTCGCAGTCGTCCCACCTGCGGCGGCACCTGCCCGCCCACACCGGCCTCAAGCCCTTCGTCTGCGCTGAGTGCGGCAAGGGCTTCACGGAGTCCTCCAACCTGCTGAGGCACCAGCAGATCCACACGCGGGACTGACCCCCCGACTGAGCTCCCTCTTCCCCCAGCCCCCAACAGTTAGAGATTCAGTGACGGGGGGCGGAGAAAAGGCTTTACAGCCCAACTGACCCAAACCGACCTGTTTGCACCCCATCCTAATTTAGATTCCAAATCCTACCCCCTCCATGGATTGTACCCCTCACCCACACGCTAAGGGGGCAGTTCACAGCATCAGATGAACCCACGACCCCGTGCATCATTGGGTCAGGGGTCACACAGCATGGCCACTGGCCGTATGTCCCAACAAGCCTGTACTGAGTTGTCACCCCAACCCCCCAACCCCTCTGAGCCTATCCCATTCACGTACCCATCTTTGGACAACTTAAACTGTGACAATCTGCTCTCCAGCCTCCCACTTCCTCAACCCCACCCCCCTGCCTGGTTTTACCTGTGAGCATAGCCTGTGTCGGTTATGAACCTGCCTTCCCCACTCCCATAGGGAGCCCGTTCCACATACTGACCCTCTGAGTCTCTTCTCTCACCCGAAGCCCGTGCCCTCACTCCTTCCCTGCGGGAAGAAGACTGTGCCCCTTCAGCCTCCGTGGCCCCACAGTAAACAGTGGCAGCCTTTCAGCCTCTCTGGTCCTGGCGAGATGATGTCATCGGTCTGGAGGTCATTACGGTCCTCGGGTTGAGGAAAGCTGAGTCTGGATGCTATCTGCCGAGTGTGGATCGATCGGGACTGGTTGTTTTCTGGCCAATTGGTCCATGGCAGGCCTTCAAAAGTGTAGTTTAGAGAGTACAGAGGTTGTATGTTCTTGTCAAGGTAAAAGGCAAGGATAACATGTTTTGGGAACCTTTGAGCCCCTCGTGCATGGTAGGGAGGAGCAAATGAGGTGCTTGAGGGGTATAAGAAATGCAAGAGAGCACTAAAGAAGGAAATCAGGAAGGCTACAAGGCCTGAGGTTGCTCTGCAGACAAGGTGAAGGATAATTCAAAGAGCTTCTACAGATATATTAAGAGCAAAACGACAGCAAGGGACAAAATTGGTCCTCTGGAAGATCAGGGGTATCTACGCGAGGAGCCAAAAAGGAAAGGGGGAGGCCTTCAATGGATTGTTTTTTACATCTGGTGTGAGCAGCAGTGAGGACAAGGACCCGTTATAGATTACAGAGGGGCAGGTGCTTGCTGTCCTGAGGCAGACAAGGGTGGATAAATCCCTGGGGGCTAACAATGTGTTCCTATAGTCCCTGTAGAAGGTAATTGTAGAAATTGCAGGGGTAATTAGGACATCCTTAGCCACGGGTGAGGCGCTGGGGGAGCGGAGTATAGCTGGTATTGTTCCATTGTTTAAGAAAGGCTCAAAGATTAAGCCAGGAAATTATAGGCCGTGGGGAAGTTATTGGAAAGTATTCTAAGTATCTAAATACTAAGATATTCAAATATCTAAGTATTTGGGTAGACAGGTTATGTATGGTCGACATGGCTCTGTGTGTGGTACATTGACTCTAGCTTAAAGAGTTCTTCGAGGACGTTGAAGGCAAGGCGTGTTGCCTACATGGAGTTTAGCAAGGTCCCATGAGGGATATTGATCAAGTAGTTTCAGTCGCTCAGCATTCAAGATGAGGTAGGAGATTGGATTAGTTAGAGAAGCCAGGGAGTGATAGTAGGTGGTTGCCTCTCTGACTGGAGGCCTGTGACGAGTGGAGTCTCGCAGGGATCGGTGCCGGGTCCATTGTTGTTTGTCATCTGTATCAGTGATCTGGATGATAACGTGGTGAACCGGATCAGCACATTTGCAATTGACACAACACTGGGGTGTAGTGGACAGCGAGGAAGACTATCGGGGCAAGCTGGGGTGGAGTGGACAGCGAGGAAGACTATCGGAGCTTTCAGTGGGATCGGGGCAAGCTGGGGTGTAGTGGACAGCGAGGAAGACTATCGGGGCTTTCAGTGGGATCGGGGCAAGCTGGGGTGGAGTGGACAGTGAGGAAGACTATCGGAGCTTTCAGCGGGATCGGGGCAAGCTGGGGTGGAGTGGACAGTGAGGAAGACTATCGGGGCAAGCTGGGGTGGAGTGGACAGTGAGGAAGACTGTCGGAGTTTGCAGTGGGATCGGGGCAAGCTGGGGTGTAGTGGACAGCGAGGAAGACTATCAGAGCTTTCAGTGGGATCGGGGCAAGCTGGGGTGTAGTGGACAGCGAGGAAGACTATCGGAGTTTGCAGTGGGATCGGGGCAAGCTGGGGTGGAGTGGACAGTGAGGAAGACTATCGGGGCTTTCAGTGGGATCGGGGCAAGCTGGGGTGGAGTGGACAGTGAGGAAGACTATCAGAGCTTTCAGCAAGATCTCGACCAGCTGGAAAATAGACTGAAAAGTGGCAGATGGAATTTAATGCAGACAAGTGTGAGAAATTACACTTTGGAAGGACAAATCAGAGTAGGACTTGCACAGTGAATGGTAGGGCACCGAGGAGTGAGGTAGAACAGAGGGATCTGGGAATACGTCACAGGTAGATGGGGTTGTAAAGAAAGATTTTGGCCTTCAGAAATCAAAATACTGAGTACAGGAGATGGGATGTGATGTTGAAGTTGTATAAGATGTTGGTGAGGCTTAATTTGGAGTATGAGTGCAGTTTTGGTCACCTACCTACAGGAAAAGATGTCAATAAGATTGAAAGAACACAGAGAAGGTTTACAAGGATGTTGGAGGGTCTTGAGGTCCTGAATGATTGGGAAAGGTTGGGACTTCTTTCCCTAGGACGTAGGTGAGGGAGGGGAGATTTGATAGCGGTGTTCAAAATTACGAGGGGTATCGAGAGGGTAAATGTAAGCAGCTTTTTCCACTGGTGTTGGGTGAGACTGGAACTAGAGGTCATGGGTTAAGGGTGAAAGGTGAAAAGTTTAAGGGGAGCATGAGGGGGAAACCTCTTCACTCAGAGGGTTGTGAGAGTGTGGAACGAGCTGCCAGCAGAGGTTGTGGAGGCAGGTTCGATTTCAAGAAATTTGGATAGTCTGCGGTCTGGGTGCAGGTTAATGGGGCTGGCCAGTTAAATAGTTCAGCATGGAATAGATGGGCTGAAAGGCCTCTTTCAGCACTATGACTGACTATAACATGCCCATGAAACTTTTCCACATCCTCTCCAGCTTCATCGCATCCTACCGACGGTAATCATTATCCGTGCCTTTCGGGGCTCTGAGGGAACCTTGCACTATTTCCTCCCAGGAATCTGACCTGCACTAGATTAAAAAGAACACCTTGTTTCTGGACTGTAAGGCATAAACATTCGGCCCATCAAGTTTGCTTCAGCATTCAGCTGTTCTCCCTCTCAGTCCCATTCTCACCTTATTAAGTGAGAACCTTTCAACCTCTGCTTTAAATACACTTGGAGTCCACAGACTGCTGCGGCAATGAATTCCAAAGATTTACCTCCCTCTGGCTTATGAAGTTCCTCCTCATCTCCATTCTGGGCCCTTTTTAACTCCTTTAGTCCCAGCTGAGAGAGGCAAAAGTCCCTGCTGAACATCGACCACTGCCTCACACCGATCCCACTTTTTAAAAGTCTGCACATTCTCACCGACACCTCCCGCACCCCCTTAACCCAAATTCCTCTCCTGACAGTCCTCCCACCCCAGCCTCTCCAGAACCCTCCGAATCTCTCACTGCTTCCTGTTGCCCGTACAGGAAACCTCTGGACTGTTTTCTCATGCACCAGCTTCCTTCCTTGGATATCCGTACCGCACACGACACACTGGGATGCCTGCAAGCTGCCGAGACCTGGGTTTGACTGCTGCCCTTGCGTGCGTGTGTGTGCCTGCGCCTCTGTGCGTTCAGTTGTGTCTCACAGCTCCCTAGACATTTTCCCACAGGTTGACAGGATGGTCCGGCCCACTGATTGCCATTGAGTTATCTTGCAGCCTCTGATACACCATATCTGGAGTATTGCATTCACTGGGGGCTTTGCAGAGAGGTTGGACCAACTGGGGTTGTTTTCTCTGGCGTGGTGGAGACCGGATTGATGTTTATAAAGTTCCAAGAGTAGGCATCTTTCCCCCGTGGTTGAAACATTTAATACCAGCGGGCATGCATTTGTGCTGAGAGCGGAAGGGTTGCAGAGGAGGTGTGCAGTATGAGGTGGGTGGGCGCCTGGGCTGGAGGTGAAGGGTTGAGGAGATTCAGACACTGTGGAGGTAGAAGGGATTGAGAGCCATTACCTTAACTATTTCAGTACAAGAGGGTGCACGAAAGGCCGTTCCTTGTTCGTCTGCTCTGTGTGGGTGAGGGGTGCTGGCATCTTCTCCCTGGGACCTTGTGCTTTCTCAACCCCACCCCCATCCCAGTGCTACTTGAGGCCAGTGGGTCGACCGGCTGCCGTGAACTGCCCCCACCCCTCTCCCCTCTGTGTGGGTGAGTGGTGCTGGCATCTTCTCCCCGGGACCTTGTGCTTTCTCAACCCCACCCCCATCCCAGTGCTACTTGAGGCCAGTGGGTCGACCGGCTGCCGTGAACTGCCCCCACCCCTCTCCCCTCTGTGTGGGTGAGTGGTGCTGGCATCTTCTCCCCAGGACCTTGTGCTTTCTCAACCCCACCCCCATCCCAGTGCTACTTGAGGCCAGTGGGTCGACCGGCTGCCGTGAACTGCCCCCACCCCTCTCCCCTCTGTGTGGGTGAGGGGAGGGAGAGAGCTGATGGGGACCTCGGTTGGGGCGTGGAGCCCGCACCCTTTCTACCCACCCCCACGTCTCCCTATCTCCCCCTCACACCCCGACGTCTCCAACTCAAGCACGGTCTCCCCACCCCCTCACTGTGCCTAGCAGCAATGTGAATCACTCAACTGTCTGCCCAGTAGGACGTGTTTCGAACGGCTGTACGGGAACACCCCCACCCGGCTGCCCGTGGACTGGAAGCGGAGGCTCTCGCAGAAGGCAACAGGAGACTGAACCGAGGGAGGAAGCCTTCTTTTCTCTGCCCCAGAGGCCCCTGACTGCCCTCTTCCTGCCTGCCGGCGACTGGGTCCGTCATTGTATCACTGCTCCTAACCCGGGGGGTGGGAGGGCAGGGCGAGAGAGACACTCCAGCTACGTCCAGGGCGAGAGGAACCGGTTTTCGCTTGCCTGCTCCGGGATGGAGGAAATAGCTCCGTGAAATATCGTCTGGAACGCTCTGGCAGGTAAGGGGAACCCTCCAAAGACTCAACGTTTGTTAGGCAGGTACATTGATAGGGATTGCGGCAGTTGGAAGCTGAGGTGCTCCATGCGTGCATGTTTGCAATAAAAAGCTTACATGCAGCAGCATCTCCGGAGAAATTGAACTTGTACATGATTTTTACAAAGAACGCAACTGGAAGAAAGCTAGTTGTAGTGCAGAAGCCCTGGTATTGCGTAGTGAGGTGGTGATCAGGGTCGTGCCGGATGGTTCAGGAACCGAGAGGTTGAAGGGAAGCAGCTGCTCCTGTACCTGGTGGTGTGGGACTTCGGGCTTCTGCACCCCCTGCCCGTTTGCAGCTGAGAAAAGGCGCAGCCCGGGCGCTGGGGGGTCCTTGGTGGCGGTCGTTCCTTCTCGAGCCAGTGCCTCCTGTGGGTATTCCCGATGATGGGGAGAGTTCAGTCCGCAGCTCTGACGTTGCTGTAGTGGATCTTGACGCAGCTGGTCAGGGCTCTCCCGACAGGAACTTGAGAAAACCTGCAGACTCTGGCAATGCATTCATTATGTATTCAGTAGAGTATAGAAGAATGAGAGGGGATCTCATAGGAACATTTCGAATATTGGAAGGGTTGGACAGAGTAGATGTGGAAAGGCTGGTTCCCTTGGTGGGTGAGTCCAGGACAAGAGGTCACAATCTTAGAGTTAGAGGGTACCCATTTAAAACAGAGATGAGGAGAAATTTTTTAAGCCAGAGGGTTGTGGATTTATGGAATTTGTTGCCACATACAATCATCGAGGGTGTTTAAGGAGGAGATTGATAGGTGGATTGATACTAGTCAGGCTATCAAGGGATATGGGAAAAAAGCCGGAAATTGGAACTAGACAGGAGAATAGTTTAGCTCATGGTGGAGTGGCAGAGTGGACTCGATGGGCCGAATGGCCTACTTCTGCTCATTTGTCTTGTGAATGCCGGAGGACTCGGCAGGGCAGGCAGCGGCTTTCGAAAAGAGGAAACAGTCGACATTTTGGTGTTGGCAAGGAAGATGGGGGGAGGGGAGGAAGTACCAGGGTGGCAGGTGATTGGTGAATCCGGGAGAGGGGGAGGGGTGAAGTACAGAGCTGGGAAGTTGGTGGAAGAGATACGGGAGAATCTGATAGGATTCCAACAGGATAGCTGTCAAAGTTTGTTAGTGTTTATTGGTGACAAGACATTAAAATTACTCTAAATTCCAATTAGAATATATAAAATATAGTTGAAACGGGGAGTAACATTCAGAAATGTGGTGGCAGAGAAGATGAAGTTGTTCCTGAATCATTGAACGTGTGCCTTCAAGCTCCTGTGCCCCCTCCTCATTGACAGTAATAAGAGGACGTGTCCCAGACAGTGAGGGTCTGTGATGTTGGGTGCCAGCTTCTGGGCACCACCTCTATGGTGGAGCGGCCTGTTCCGTATATGGACCATCGTTTGCCTCTGGGTGTCTGCTCTCACCTCAAGCTACGTCCTTTGGTTTTGTGCTCTACCACCCGCACCTTCAACCCCTTTTCTCTCTGTCCCCTCCACGGCCTGAGTACCCATCTCCAGCTTGAACCCCTCCACCGGTTCTGCCTGACCCGCGCTGTCCCAGAGGATGGATTATCCAGGGCTGAGTCCAATGTTCCCAGAAGCAAGCTCGGCGATGGCTGGGGGAAGGGGGAGGTGCAGGCCTTGACCAAAACGGACAGGAGGGCTGTCGGGACCAGATATGGCATGGACGTTGGCTGGAGCACTTCTCCAGACTCCACGTCTCTCCCCCCCCACCCCGATTCTGATCTGCCTGGTCCCAGAAAGATCAAAGTGGTGAGTTGCTTCACCGGGGTAGGGCACGGCTTTGAGGAGAGGAGGAAGTGGGGACGGGGGGTGTAAAGGGACCTGTTTTACTGAGACATTGTGAAGTCCATGGAAGTGAGGTGTCCACAACTCTGCAGCTCCCTGCGGTCCCAGGCAGAGCATTTGCTGGATGGAATGCTCCCTGTGGCAAATCTGCAAAATATTAAAATCGAAAGGGTGGACAGGGCATGGTGAGAAGCAGAGGTGTTGACATGGTTGGATCATGACTGCCTGCTAGTGCTGTTCACAGCTAAGAACTTGAACCTGTACTGATTCTCCACTGGAGCGCAGAGTCTAATGCATATCCTATTGATGTGTATAAAATCACAAGGCTCATACACGGGGTAGATCGTCAGTGAATCATCAAAAGAGCACAGAAACGGGCCATTCAGCCCGTCAGGCCATGCCGAACCATTTAAACCACCTACTCCCATCGACTTGCACAATAGCCCTCCATACCCCTGCCATCCATGTGTTTATCCAAACTTCTCTTGTTGAAACCGAGCTCTCTTTCCACTCTCGAGACCCTCTGAGTGAAGAGGTTTCCCCCTCACGTTCCTCTAAGCATTTCACCTTTCACCCTTAACCCATGACTTCTAGTTCTAGTCTCACTCAGCCTCAATGGAAAAGCCTGCTTTCACTTACCTAATCTATACCCTTCATATACCTCTATCAAATCTACCCTCAATCTTCTGTGTTCCAAGGAATAAAGCCCTAACCTATTCAGTCTTTCCCTATAACTCAGATCCTCCAGTCCTGGCAACATCCGTGTAAATTGGCTCTGTACTCTCATCTTTCCTGTAAGGTGACCAAAACTGCACACACTACTGCAAGTTTGGCCTCACCAACATCTTGTACAACTTCTGGAACTGGAGGGCACAGGTTTGTGGGGAGAGTTTTTAAAGGGGGCTTGAGGGGTTAGGTTTTCACGCAGGGGGTTTGGGGTATCTGTACCGAGCGAGGGTGGTAGAGGAGGTGGCAATTACAACACAGTTAGCTTGAACAGACCGGCGCAGGGGAATATGGGCAAAGAGGATTACAGCACAGACCAGCTGGGCCAAAGGGCCTGTTTCTGTGCTGTAAAGGGTGCAAAATATTTTACAGGGTCAAATGGGATAGATGGGGGGGTTAGCTCAGACTCAGAGTCGATGGTCACCCAACATCGCAGTGACCAAAGCAAGGGGCTGGGATCGATGTCCAAAGCTGTCAGTGGAAGGAGAGAGGGCGGTATTTAGCAGGTGGATTTTAATCCAGCCAAGTTCGCGGTGTTGCCCTCTGGAAGGTGAAATATAAAGGGTCAGTACATTGTCAGTGGCAGCACTGGTAAGATACAGAACTGCTCTGAGGCGAGGATTAGAGAGTAGCATAGAGATGTGCAAAACCATGAGAGGCAGAGATCAGGTAAATTATGCATAATTTATCCCCCCCCCCCCCCAAGGGATGGGGAATCGAGGACTAGAGGGCACAGGTTTGAGGTGAGAGGAGAATTTAATAGGAACCCAAGGGGGAGCTTTTTCCAACTAGAGGGTGGTATCTACATGGAATGCCATCACACAAAATGCCGGAGGAACTCAGCAGGTTGGGCAACATCTGTGGAGAGGAATAAGCAGTCGACATTTCGGGCTGATGCCCTTCTCCAGGTGTGGAAAGAAAGGGGGAAGGTGGGTGGTGGGGTGGTGGCTTCTCATTTCATCCCATCATCCCCCATCCAACTGTTCATTCTCCTCAGTAGGCGCTGCCTGACCTGTTGAGTTCCTCCAGCATTTTGCGTTTGTTCCAGCATGCAGAGATCCGCTCTGCCCAGCAGCTCTTCGGTATATCATCGGCCTAACCACAGGGCAGTTCCTAGCCGCCAGTATGTCTTTGCACCAGGGGAAAGAACCTGGAGAAATCCCGGGTCGCGGGGAGAACTCACGGACAGGGGCGGGAATTGAACCCGGGTCGCCCTCTCTTGTGTCTCTGTGGAATGATTGACCAGAAGAAGGGATTTTGACAGCATCATAAGAACCATTTGGATAGGAAAGACTCAGGGATGTGGACCCCACAGGCTAATGGGACCAGCTGAGACGGTTTTCGTGGACCAGTTGTGCCAAGGGGCCTGTTTCATACTGTGTGTCTGTGACACTACAGAACAGTACAGCTCAGGAACAGGCACTTCAGCCCACAGTCTTGTGCCAAACCAGCTACAAAGTAATTTTAAAAAATCCAAAAACGAATCCCTCCTACCTACCATATCCCTCCATCCTCCTCACGTCCATGTGCCTATCCAAATGTCTCTTAAAAGCCTCTATTGCCATACCAGACATCCACCACTCTCTGAGTAAAAAACTTACCCCTCAACTTCAGTGCATACCCCCTGGTATTAGGCATTTCTACCCTGGTAAGAAAGATACTCCCTGTCTACTCTATCTCTGCCCCCCATAACATTATAAACCCCTGTCAGATCTCCCCTCAGCCTCTGGCGCCCCAGAGAAGAAAACCCAGGTTTATCCAGCCTCTCATGATAGGACATGCCCTCAAAGCCAGGCAGCATCCTGGTAAACCTCCCTTTCACCCTCTCCAAAGCCTCAACATCCTTCCTACAGTGGGACAAGCAGAACATATGCAATACTCCAGCTGCGGCTAAACCAGAGTTTTATAAAGTTGCAACATAACACTTAACAGTGCTGTTCCACGGAGGGATCTTGGGGGTTTGAGCCCCTAACTCCCTGAAAGTGGCTGCACAGGTTGATCAGGTGTTGTACAAGCCGGTCGGCTCGCTTGCCTGTATCATTTGGGCCGTCGTGTGGAAATTCAGGAAGCTATGTTGCCACTGGATAAAACTCTGGATAGGTACCATCTGCAGTTCTGAGTTGCCCATTACAGGTGGATGTGGGGGCTTTTTGGTACAGATGACGTTCACCAGGGTGCTGCCTGGATTCAAAGGTACAGGCTGTAAGGAGAGGTTGGACAAATATGACTTGTTTGCTCTGGAGAGGTTGAGGCTGAGGGCAGACCCAAAACAGGTTTCTAAGATTGAGAAGCACAGACAGGAGTAGACAGTATCTTTTTTCCCTCAAGGTCAAAAATGTTTAATACCAGAGCACATGGGAGGGGGTAAGTTAAAGGAAATTTGGGGGGGGGCAATTTTACACATAGGGTGATGGTGTCTGGAATGTGTAGGGGCAGGGATGGGATAGATCGTGGTTGGGACGAGGTCTGGAGCATTGAGAGAAGGTCTTTCTCCTTCCCAGGGGTTGGCTGGAACCTGGAGGGCACTGCCTGAAGGGGGTGGTGGAGCTGAGACTTGCAACATCGAAGAAGAGATCGACACTACGGGCACGATACGTCCGCCTGCCCCCGGAAGCCGACTCGGACGGACTTAATAAGCCAGCAGCCTGCTGGAGAAGGTACAGCGTAGAAAACCTGCTCCCGGCCAGCACTGGGCCTATCCTGGTTCTATTGGGACAGTCTGATGTTCCTGGTGATAAATCGTCACAACCATGCAGCTATTTGGGACAGGGCACTTGGCTCTTGAGTAATTCTTGTCCAGGACACTGCCATTTGCTCTGGAAGCTGACCCTCCCTGTGCCACCCCCTGGAACTTTTGTGGTGACCTAAACTTCTACAGATGCTGGCAATCTAGAACAATGACTGACAAATGCTGGAAAATCTCTACCAGGATCAGCTGGTTTAGAGACCAAAAGCAATACAGCATCGGTCACAAATCGAGTTCATCTTCACTGTCCTAATGGTGTCAAATTTATTGTTTTGCGGCAGCTGTACAGTGAAAAGATAGAAAATTACTATAAATTTCAAAAATAAATAAATAGTGCAAAAAAAAGCAATGGTGAAGTCGTGTCCGTGGATTTGTGGCCCATTTGGAGGACTAGTGGTGGAGGGCAGGATGCTGTTCCTGAATTGATGAGTGTTGTGTGCTCATCCTCCCTGAGGCATGTCCCGGAGGTGGGAGTCCTCACTGATGGATTCTGCCTTGAAGATGCCCTGGACAGTGGGGAGAGTGTTGCCTGTGATGGAGCTGGTGGAATCTACAACCCTCTGCAGAGTTTTGAAGCGCTTTTGGTGACACACCAAACACCCTCAGACTCCTAACAAAGTTAGAGCCTCTGACTTGCCATCATAATTACGCCAATACCTTGGGCCCAGGATAGATGCTCTCACCCAGGGACTTGAAGCTGTTGACCCTTTCCCAACCTCTCTTCTCCCAACTTCCCCGTGCCGAAATCGACAGTTAATTTGCTGGGTGTTTGCAACACCGCTCCTCCAGCCCGTCTCTCGTTCCTGTGCGCCTGCTCGTTGCCGTCTGAGACGCGCGTCATTGGTCCCAGCTTTTGAGCTGAGAGCCACACAGACACGGGTGTCGAGAGAGTAGAGCAATGGGCTAAGCGCACGTCCTTGAGGTGTGCCTGTGTTGATAGTCAGCGAGGAACAGACTCTGGTTTCCCAATGAGGAAGTAGAAGACCAGGTTTCGAAGCTTGGTTATTAATACTGATGGTGTTAAACGCCGAGCTGTAATGGGTAAACAGCAGCCTGACATATCTCCTGCACTTAATAAAGTGGCTACCGAGTGCGTATTTGTGGCTTCTGTAGCTGTAGCCCATCCACTTGAAGGTTTAACGTACTACACGTTCAGAGACGTTCTTGTCTACGCCGCTGTTGTAACATGTGGTCACTTGGGTTACTGTCACCTTCCTGTTAGCTTGAACTAGTCTGGCCAGATGGAAACCTGCCGTGGGGGTGGGGCGTGGGTGAGCTGACCATCTCGGGGTACCTGGCCACAGAACTGATCACCGGATATTTTTCACACCACTCTCTCTATTGTAGGGACAGCTCTGGATGAAAATCTCAGGAGATCAGCAGTTTCTGAGACCACCAATGATCATTCCACGGTGGAAGACACCTGGATCCCATCGCTTCCCCATTCTGAGGTCTGGTCTGAACAGCAGCAGAACCTCTTGACCATGTCTGCGTGCTTTTTGAGTGGCTGCCGCGTGGCTGGGACTGTATTACCGAGCCGGTGTACCTAATAAACTGGCCAGTATGCGTCTGTCTTGGTTGGGTGCGGGGCAGAGAGCCGGTGTTCAGTCCCAGCCAGTCCGTGCCACTGGTCAGTTGGTCTCAATTTCCTGCATTCTGCCCGGGGGGTGGTGTGTAAGTGACCGGTTGATGGTCATCAAGGGCCGAAGGAACCACACTAGAGCCCTGCGGGGGTTGTTGTTTCTCCGGCACCTTATACCCCAGAACAGATTGGGGAAGGGGGAGAGGAGGCTGAGCGGCTTTTAATTGGAATACAGAATGAGGTTCGAAAACTTTCCGCGAATCCCAATCGGCAAGTGCGGCGCGGCGCTCCTGCCAAGTCAGCGTCCAGGATCGGGGATTTGGTGCCTGAGTCCGGGAACCCTTGGGCCGATCGGAGTGGTCAGCAGGCTGAGGTCGCAGGGGTCGGGTCTTCCCGGGGGGTGGGGGGGCAAATCCCCCTCCCCCGGTCTGGCGGGTCTGTAGTAGTGGGTGGGTGGGGGGGGGGGGGGGCGGCAGCGCCCTGGTTTGTGCGCGTGCGCCATGGCTGGACAGCGGCGCCGTGATTTATGAGCATGCGTGGTGGGGACGGCAGCGCTCTAGCTCTGAGTATGCGCAGAAATGAGGGGGGACCGTCCGCGCTTGCCCGGGGTTGTGGGATTAAGGGCTCAGGTGCAAAGTGGGGGGAGGGGAGATTTAACAATTGCCCAATAGGAAACCTTTTTCCACCCAGAGGTTGGTTGAAGCAGGGACACGGATAGGAAAGGTTTAGAACAGGGTTCCCAACCTGGGGTGTCCAGACTCCCCGGTTAATGGTAACGGTCCGTGGTATAAAAAAGTTGGGAACCCCTGGTTTAGAGGGATACAGGGCAACTGCAGAGCTTACATGGGAATCTTGGTCACAATAGTCTGCTTTGATGTTAAATTACTGCGACTGTACTTTGTCTCTTGCAGTGCTTCTAAATCTTCGTTCTGCCGTCTCATCCCTCTACACTCCCCCTGCAGGAGAGTAGACACCAGGAAGCCTCGCCCTCACAGAATAATTGCACCCCTTCCAGGGCCGGAACGGCTACACCCGAGTTCGGGGCAGACGGCCTGCAGGAGCACCAGTTGTGTGGCAAGGCCTGGCTCCAGCTGTCCGTGCTGGGCGCCCGCCGGCCAGCGCTTCGCCCACCCCTGCACGCCAGTGAGCGGCCTTTCGAGTGCTCCGTCTGCCCCAGAAGCTCCACGAGTTTCCAGGTCCTCGCTGGCGGGTGCACTCCAGTGGGTGGCCCTTCACCTGCCCCAGCTGCAGCAAGGGCCTCACCCAGTCCTCCAGCCTGCCCCGACAGCAGCGGGCCCACATCACCAACTAGCTGGGTATTTACTTACCATTGTTACACTGCAGGGCAAGCCCTACCGGTCCAGTCAGCTACCCTGTGTTGTGTTCTTTATACTCATACGTACCGTGGGTTACTAATAAAGTTACACCTTCTGGAAGAAATAGAAGTTTTATTTAACAACAACCACACTTTGTTGTTAAACCATCCGACAATGCCATGTTTTACTCGGTCTTTCTATCATCCCTGCACATGCTCAGAACTCTCTTCAATCACATTCTTACACGTCATATCACCACATCTGCCTTTCCTTAAAAAGAAAAACAATTAGCAACATTGAGCAGAGCAAAAGCATAATTTAAGATGTCTCTATCCGTCTCTCTGGGGGTTTACAAACACAAGTAGACCTTCTAAGTGGGCCACACAGCTCCTGTTGTTTTGTCTGCTCTGCGTCAGTTAACCGAAGCTCTGAAGTTGCCTCTTTCTTGAGGTCTTTGCGATTTCTTCTTAACACCGCTCCTTCTTCTGTTACGATCTGGGTTGTACTTCTTCAAGTACTGTAGCTTTCTGTCCATGTGTTCATTTTGTCTGGTATCCTCACTTCCTCTCCTTGGTGGAGTTCGGGTAATGGACGAGAACATCTGTCAAAGTATGTTTCCTGCTTTGTTTTGAGTTCATCTTTCCAACGTTCACCTCCTTCTGTTCTCAGAAAGCTCTCGTCCATTGGCAGACTGGATCTCAAATGGCCTCCCATCACATGTACGTGAAGGATTCAATTCAATTCAGTGATTACAGGGGGATTTTGATCAACTGGCTGAGTGGGTTGACTTGGCCTCATATAAGCCCGAGATGTCGCGCTTGGAAAGTCATATCCAGGGTAGGAGTGACCGTGGGGCCTGTGGGGTGTCACTGAACAGAAAACCTCGAAGAGGGCAAACCCAGGGGTGGAAGACTGAGAACCCTCCCCGAGAGTGGGGTCACAGGTCGGCAGGATGAGGAAGGCGTTTGGCTTCCGTCAGTCAGAGGCAGTGTGTGTAAAAGCTGGAGGTTATGGCGTGACAGCACAGGACGTCACTGTGGTGGCACCTGGGGCACTGTATTTGGTTTTGGTCGCCCCGCTGTGGGACGGTTGTCACCTTAGAAAGCTGATAATACAAAGCAGGGAGAAGATTAACTGCGGAGCTGCTGGGGCCCCAGGGGTTGAGTTATGGCAAAAGGTTGGACTTTGCTGGGGCGTAGGGGCATAGACAGGATGAACGCACTCAGTCTGTCCCATTGGTGAAAACGTTCCAACAACCCAACCCCCGGGGCCCCCGAGTGGATATGGTGTTCCCCAGTGTTGGGGAGTCGAGACCTAGCAGGCAGAGGTCTAAGGTGAGAGGGGACAGATTTAATAGGAAACTGAAAGGCATCTTTTATTTAGAGGTGTAACATGGTCACCTCTGGCCCAAGAAGTCTGCATTGCCCAGTTAGTGGCCTGGTACATGTGAGCAATCAGCCTGCGAACCCGTATGTCTTTGGGATGTGGGAGGAATCGGGGCACCTGGGGGAAACGAAGGCAGTCTTGGTGAGGGCTGATCGACAACGGCGGTCATTGGCACTGTTACCGTGTCTCGCTAACCGTGCTGCCCCAAACGTTGTTACACAAAGGAATCAGCTCCCAGAGGACGTGGGGTTGAGGCAGGTACATTAAAATTTGAAGGGTGCTTGGACAGCTACAGGGGTGGAAAAGGCTCAGAGGAATGCAGGCCAAATGCTGCTGCTAAGTTAACAAATTTCACAACACATGCTGGTGACAACCTGATTCTCAAATGCATACAGATGGGGATCTTGGTCAGTACGAGCTAGTTGGGCTGAAGGGCCTCTCCCTGTTCTGTATGATCTTATGATCCGTCCTCCACCACTCTCTGGAAAAAGACACTTTTTTTCCCAGAATTGTTTTACATGTGTAACACTCAGCTCTATCAACCCTTGTTCGTCGAGGGGAGACCGCTGTCTGCCCACCAAACTGTGTCTCACGTTTGCGTAGATGCTGTGTAATGACCCTTGGCACAAGCCCACAATGGACGTTTAAATGATTACACTTTATAAATTTTACTGTGACTATGGGGTGAGTAGAGAAACAAAAATATAAAATAAAAAGGCGCCAGAATAGAGATTATACAGTTCGTGCACAACGCTGGAGCTCACACAATATCCTCGGTCCACCCTTCGATTTCCTCTGAACTCCACAACCCTCAGACTGGGACCAACCACGGTGGTCTACCAGAGCGCTTCCCGCACGTCCTTCCTCGTCACCTCTCCTCGCCGATCTCACCCAGGTTCCCGTACATACAGGTAGAATAACATGACTTCCATTGGTTAGTTTCCCATTATCTATAATTATAACTCAGCTCCAAAGAACATTACCTCATCAGTTAACATTAGTGAGAAGCCATTTTATTATCAGCAGTTAACAGCCAACACCACAGACAATATTACTGAGAATCCTACACATAAATGGGTCCTTACCCACTGGTGAAAACGTCCCCCGTGGACATGATGTGCTTGATTAAGGTTCCCCCTCCCCATCTTCCTAGACTATGTAGCCTCTCCTTGTAGGTCAACTGAGTCCGTACGGACCACCTCTGCCAATCCCATTTCATTCGCCCACATTTTCAGGTCCTACAGCCCTCGACAGAGACAGTCAGGTTGAAGCTGGTGTACAGGCTTGGGGCACAGACCATCATTCACTGGTTGGAGGGTCACAGCCGCCAATCCCATCGGGTGGCTTTCCCAGGAGAGAGGCTTCTAGCGGCTGATTTATCCAGGGACCTGGGCCAAGTTATAACTCGTTGTGTTTGGTGCTTGGCACACACCCTCGTTGAGGTTTGGTCTGGCTCGGAACTGGACAGAGAGGGTGGGTGCGCCGACCAGCAAGGCTCTCCGCTCCTGGGGGGGGAGGGGTGTGGGGTGTAACGATAACAGGCTCCTCTGTCTCACTCCGTTAAAGTGGTGTACCTCTTCATATTGTCACTTGGTCAGGACTAGGCTCGATCCTTGGATAGAATAAAAATCCTCTTGTTTCATCGTTGATGTGATCTATAGCAGGGAGAGACCATGCCAGACTACGGCAGAGGATGTTGCTCGTGATTCCCCCGGCTCGCAGACTTGGGATTGCACAGAAACAGGCCCTTCGGCCCATCTCGTCCATGCTGACCCTTTTAAACAGCCCGGGCCCATCAGCCTGCACCGGACCATAACCCTCACATCCATGTACCTATCCAAATTTCCCTTGAAATCGGACCCACATCCACCACTGGCAGCTCACTCCATTCTGTCACCATCGTCTGAGTGAAGATGCTCCCTGTTAACCCATGACCAGTAGTTCTAGTGTCTCCCAATCTCAGTGGAAAAAGCCTGCTTGCACTTACCCCATCTATCCCCCCGATAATTTTGCAAACCTCTTCTATCTTCTAGGGGATAAATGTCCAACCTTTTCAATCTTTCCCTGTAACTCAGGTCCTCCAGTCCCGGCAAGATCCTTGTACATTTTCTCTGTGCCCTTTCAATGTTATTGACATCTTTCCTGACCTAGCTGTTGCCCAGTGTGTTCTTCCGCCTGTGTCTGTGCTGATCGTGGTGCCAATCTAAGCAATCCCACCTGCCTGTGCATCATCCATTCCCCCCCCCCCGGTCCCCCTCTGTTCCCCCCCCCCCGTCCCTGAAACTTTGCTCTTGTGTCTGTTTCTGCCACCTCCCTGGCTGTGTATCATCCATATCATCCATTCCCCCCCTGTTCCCCCCCCGTCCCTGAAACTTTGCTCTTGTGTCTGTTTCTGCCACCTCCCTGGCTGTGTATCATCCATTCCCCCCCCGTTCCCCCCCCCGTCCCTGAAACTTTGCTCTTGTGTCTGTTTCTGCCACCTCCCTGGCTGTGTATCATCCATTCCCCCCCCCCGTTCCCCCTCTGTTCCCCCTGTGCATTCCAGGGTCCATGACTCTGTGGGAGGAAAAATTGCCCCACACATCTCCTTTGAGTGTAACCTGTCTCACCTTGTGCATGCCCTCTGGTTCCTGGCCACACCCTTTTTCTGGTTCCTATACTGGGTGATTTTGACTGGGGCAGCCCACAGACACCAAACACCGAGCTGAGCTGAATATGGACTCTTTTCGTCTTGTGTTTTCAATTCCGTGGTTTCCACTCATTTTGTTAGTTTTGTTTTTTGTTGCCGTTTGCGTGACTTAAGGGAGGTTTTTTTTTTGCACTTGGGCGGGTTTGATGTTCTTCTTTGAACGAGCTCCATGGTTTTCTTTGTTTCGTGCCTGTCTGTGTGAAGACGAATCTCGAGGTTGTATACATTGATAATAAATGTACTTTGAAGTTTGAATTAAACGTGTCAGCCCTGGGGAGAAAGTATCAGTTGTCCATCTATTCCTCTCATAATGTTATAAATCTCTGTCAGATCACTGTCCGTCTCCAACTCTCCAAGGAATTCAGAATCAAATTTAATGTTCTAAAGGTTCATTTAATGTCAAAGAAATTTATACAATATACATCCTGAAATTCTTTTTCTTCGCAACCGTCCACGAAAACGGAGGAGTGCCCCAAGGAATGAATGACAGTTAAACGGTAGAGCCCCCCCCCACCCACGCACGAACATCCTCAGGGCAACGACCCCCCCCCCACCAGCACCCATCGGAGCCCTCCCCCGAGCACTGAAGTGTGGAGTACTGTCAATGACATATGTCATGTATTAGTGTACAATAAAATACATGACAAATATATGTCGAGAAAAATAGTTACATTATATATATAATAAGTAGAGCAAAAAAAGAAATTAAAAAACTAGTGAGGTAGTTCATAAGCTCAATGTCTCTGAATGGCTGAGTGCTCCTGTGCCTCCTCCCTAACAGTGACAGTGTGAATTATGCCCCGTCCTGCCCACCCTTTCCAGTACCTCGAGTTCCGGCAACATCCATGCACACATTCCGTCTTCATGACATTTTTTTCCTGCAGTCGGGTCCCTAGCATTAGCAAAACGACAGAGCTGGCCGTCGGCTTCAGGAAAAGGCGGAGTGCATTCCATTAATGGTGCTTGAGAGCTTCAAACGTCCAAGGGGTGAACATCACCCTATCCTCTCCGGGTCCAGCCAGCGCCTCTTCGGGATCGGTCATGGCCCCGTTAGCCCAAATGCAGCACAGAAAACATCCTTTCCGGATGTATTACAGTTCGGAACGGCAACTGCTCTCCCCGAGTTTGAGCTCAGCACATCACAGAAAGCAGCCTCCCATCGACAGACCCAGTCTGCCTCGGCAGAGTCAAAGATCGGGCATTTTCCCCTTTCCCCATCGGGACAGCTGATACAAAAGCCATTGAAAGGTTTCCTCGTATGAGAAAACGGACTCAGCCCCACAACCTTACTCTGTAACTGCTAACACCTTTTCCTGCAAATGCTGTTGCTTCATGCACTGCGTAATGATTAGGAATAGTATGCGAGACAATTTTTCAAAGGACGTTGGTACAATAATGAGCCGCTTTGCCCTATTGTCCGATGTGGGAGTGAGATGGTAAAGAGCTTTTTTTAAAAACTTTATCGAACAAACACATATCTACAAACAAGCATCGGCTATCAGTCAGTCCACAGTTCACTGACAATGCTAAATACCTCTATTAACAATACCGGGGGAGAAGAGAGTGGAGCAAGATAAAGAAGAAACATACAATCAAGAAGGTGTTTTAATGTTCAAATTAGGGGGTTTGTGTGGCCAGTAAGTCTATTCTCTATTTCGTCAATGCTGGAGGTGCATCTACGGAAAGGATTCAGCAGCCAACGCCGCGGCCGAGACCCCTTTCGTCAAACCGGCCGAGCCAAGAGGGGGCGGGTCTTCATGCTCCTGTCAATCTGCGCCGTCGGATCCTTCAATCACCGACGGGAGGCGGATTGGTCCTCCCTCCCGATTGGTCAGGAGCTGGTGGCGTCACAGAGCCCTGGGTTCACGTGGGGTAGGCGGTGCGGCGGATGTGCAGGATCCGCGCGGTGCCCGGATGCCCAGGTCTGTGGCTCCCCCACCCCCGCTTTGTTCTCCCTCCTCCCGCCTCCTGCCTCCTGACGTCACTCGCTACCCCCCCTCCCTCACCGCCGCCCCCGTCTCTGAATCCGCCCTCCCGGTTTCCCTGTCGGTAGTGGGGGGGGAGGGGGTGCGGACGGCCATCCAGGGTAGCCCGACGCGCATGCGCCCGGGGGACGGCCAACGAAGCTGCGGCGCGTGCGTGGGCGGCGGTGGGGAGGGGGCAGCGGCGCCTGCGCGGGGGTCCGGTCTTGGGGTGCGCGCACGCTCGTTCTCATCAGCGGCTGATAGAGCGGTTTCTGCCAGGGGTCACCAGCTCCAGCATCCGCTTCCGGTTTATCCTCCAGGCCCCCGTTGCTGAATTTTGCCGCGCTGCCTGTTGGCCGTTTAGGGAGGGAAGTTTGTAGCCGTTGCAAGTCCCCTGTACACAGAGGAGGCTGTTCATCCCATCCAACATAGCTTGTGTCCAAGAACATTCTGGCTATTCCCTGCTCATGCTTCAGGCAATTCCTTTGCCAGGTCTTGCTGGCAAAGTTCCAAGGGTGGCTGATATTCTAGTTGAAGGCTCCCGTGCTCTTGAACAAATTTCACAACATATGTCAGCGATAATAAATTTCAGTCTCTACTGTTTACTGTTCTCACCTCATTTTGTTTATGGTCGACTGTCTTCAGTCTTTGCCACTTCCACCTATCACCTCCCAGCTTCTTACACCATTTGCACTCACCCGTGCCTTCTCCTGCATTCCCTTGTCACCCAAAAGCTCTTCCTCCAGCCCGTCCCTCTCCGCGGAGCCATCAACCCACTCTCACCTCTTCTATGCACCTTTTTGCAGGGATTAGGAGCGCGTACGGGCAAGACGCTGCGGAGGACATCTGACAGGGTGACTGGATTCGCGGGGACCTGAGTGTCGTTGGTCATGGAAGGAGATCCCAGTGTGGAGGAGACCCACATCTGCTCGGTGTGCGGGCTCAGCTTCAATGGACTGGCGGAGGTGGAGAGCCACATGACTGTGCACACTAAGGAGAAGCGTTACGAGTGCGACGTGTGCGGTAAAGCCTGGCTCTACCCGTGCCTGCTGGAGACCCACCGCCGGGTGCACACTGGTGAGCGGCCCTTCACCTGCTCCGAGTGCGGCAAGGGCTTCACCCGCTACGACAGCCTCCTGAGGCACTACCGGGTCCACTCCGGTGAGAGGCCGTTCAATTGCACCGACTGTGGGAAGGGCTTCAAAACGGCCCAGGACCTGAAGATACACCGGAGGGTGCACACCGGGGAGAGGCCGTTCACCTGCAACGTCTGCGGGAAGTCCTTTGCGCAGTCCTCTGGCCTGCTGCGGCACCAGCGGGTCCACTCTGGAGAGCGGCCCTTCCAGTGCTCCGACTGCGGCAAGTGCTTCAAGACGTCCCCGGACCTGAAGGTGCACTGGCGGCTGCACACCGGCGAGCGGCCCTTCATCTGTATGGACTGCGGCAAGGGCTTCACCCGCTCCAACAGCCTGCTGGAGCACCAGCGTATCCACACCGGCGAGCGCCCCTTCACCTGCTTCCAGTGCGGCAAGGGCTTCACCCACTCCTCCAAGCTGCTCAGCCACCAGCGGGTCCACAGCGGCGACCGGCCCTTCGGCTGCCCCGTGTGCGGCGAGCGGTTCAACCTGGCCTCGCACGCCCTGGCCCACCAGAGGATCCACACCGACGAGCGGCCCTACGACTGCCCCTTCTGCGACGAGAGCTTCAAGACCACCCAGGACCTGAAGGAGCACCGGCGCACCCACACCGGCGAGCGGCTGTACAAGTGCTCCCACTGCGGCAAGAAGTTCAAGACCCCCCGGGGCCTGAAGGAGCACCAGCGGGTCCACACCGGCGAGCGGCCCTTCGTCTGCTCCGAGTGCGGCAAGGGCTTCACCCGCATGTCCAGCCTGTGGCAGCACCGTCGCATCCACAGCGGCGAGCGGCCCTTCCCCTGCGCTGTCTGCGGCAAGGGCTTCACCCGTCTGGACCACCTGCTGGAGCACCGCAGGGTCCACACCGGCGAGAAGCCCTTCACCTGCCCGGTCTGCGAGAAGTCCTTCGCCCGCTCCTCCAGCCTGCTGGCCCACCGCACCGTCCACACCGGCGAGAAGCCCTTCACCTGCCCGGTCTGCGGCGAGCGCTTCGCCCGCTCCTCCAGCCTGCTGGCCCACCGGCGCGTCCACACCGATGAGAAGCCCTTCACCTGCTCCGTCTGCCGGAGTGGCTTCAAGACGTCCCGGGACCTGAAGGAGCACCGGCGCACCCACACCGGCGAGCGGCCCTTCACCTGCCCCGAGTGCGGCAAGGGCTTCGTCCAGTCATCCCACCTGATGGAGCACAGGAGGATCCACACCGGCGAGCGCCCCTTCACCTGCCCCGTCTGCGGCAAGGGCTTCACCCAGTCCTGCAACCTCCTGCAGCACCAGCGGGTCCACACTGGCGAGCGGCCCTTCGTCTGCCCCATCTGCGGCAAGGGCTTCACCCACTCCTCCAGCCTCCTGCTCCACCAGCGCATCCACACCGGGGAGAAGCCCTTCACCTGCTCCGTCTGCGGCAAGGGCTTCAACCGCTCCTACACCCTGCTGGCCCACCGCACTGTCCACACCGGCGAACGGCCCTTCACCTGCCCCGAGTGCGGCAAGGGCTTCGCCCGCTCGGCCACCCTACTGGAACACCAGGCCATTCACCGGAGGGAGAGGCCCTTCTCCTGCCCCGACTGCGGCAAGGGCTTCGCCCGCTCGGCCAGCCTGCTGGCCCACCGCGCCGCGCACGGCAGCGAGAGCCCCTACGCCTGCGCCGAGTGCGGGCAGGGCTTCAGCCGCTCCTCCAGCCTCCTGGAGCACCAGGCCGTGCACGCCAAGGAGAAGCGCTTCACCTGCTCCGAGTGCGGGAAGGGCTTCACCCGCTCGGCCAGCCTCCTGGAGCACCAGGCCATCCACACCGGGGAGAAGCCCTTCACCTGCTCCGAGTGCGGCAAGGGCTTCACCCGCTCGGCCAGCCTCCTGCAGCATCAGGCCTTCCACACCGGGGAGAGGCCCTTCACCTGCTCCGACTGTGGGAAGGGATATTCCCTGTCCTCTAGCCTGCTGAGGCACCAGCGCACCCACCTGGAGGTCAGCCCCCCCTCCGAGAACGGTCAGCCGGCTGGTCCTTCCCCCTCCTGCGAGGGTGGTGGATCCGAGCCAGGGAGGAGTCCCTCGCCTGCCCAGGGCGAGGCGCCTGATTCCCACAGCCCTTCGTCCCCGGCACCCGTTCCCACAGAGGGCAGCGCGTCCCGCTGAGATAGTCTGAGGGAGAGCGGGGTGAAGGCTGCCCAACCAATGACCTGGCTAGTACAGGCTCGATGGGACGAAGGGCCTGCGTTGTGTAACCCGTGACCCCAGGTTGTTGATTGTTATCGGACTGAGGGAAGTGGAGGGGTCCAAACCATCCTGCTCCAAGCAAAGAAAGAGGCCCTTCACCCCATCACTTCAGTGGTGACTGTCCAGACTCCATCTTCTCTAATCCCAATACCAGCACTGGGTCCAAAAATGTCTCCACTGGTCCTGATATTTCTACAACATTGTGCGAATCTTAACACCCACTGCTCCTCAGGAGGTACAGTTGTGGGTCCAACACCCCCCCCCCCCCCCCCCCCCAGTCTCCGATCTCCTCACCTCCGGAATTAGATATCCCTGCCAAGGAGAAATGGTTCTCACTGTCAGTTTGGACTTTGATCCTCATTACTCTGTTCCATAGCATCATCCCCCTTAGCCAAGTCTCTCCTTGTTACTGAGCCAGGCCATCTCCTCTGTACCCCCTCCAGTAGAGTCACAGCTGCCCGAGAGCGCTGACAGAGTCCGAGTCATGAAGGTCCACCACAATTTCCCTGTTCTTACATTGCATGTCCCAAGTAATGAACATAAGCATCTTGTACACCCTGCCCACTTCAGCTGCCACCTTGGGGTCCCTGCACTTGTACACTGAGGTCCCTCGACACTCCCCACCATTCACAGTGTGTGTCCTACCCTCGTACATCGAGGTCCCTCTGTCCCTCGACACTCCCCACCATTCACATTGTGTATCCTACCCTCGTACGTCGAGGTCCCTCTGTCCCTCGACACTCCCCACCATTCACTATGTGTGTCCTACCCTCGTTCACCGAGGTCCCCCTGTTCATCAATAACTGTACCTTTCCTTGCAATGTCCTACCACCCCAGTTAGCCCAACGAGACACTTAGCAAGATCAACATCCTGTCCTGCCATTCTGCCTGGTTTACAAACAAAGCAATATCTTTCTGTAGCCTCTACCTGCACTGCTAAACATTAACAATACTCCTGATTTTGTGCCATTTTCAAACCACCTACATTCACATCAGAATCATTCATGTCTTAAAAAACAAGAGACCCAGCACCCGTCCCGTGGTACACCGTGGGGTCCCAGCACCTGTCCCGTGGTACACTGCGGGGTCCCAGCACCCATCCCATGGTACATCGCGGGGTCCCGGCACCCATCCCGTGGTACACCATGGGGTCCCAGCACCCATCCCGTGGTACACCATGGGGTCCCGGCACTCATCCCGTGGTACACCATGGGGTCCCAGCACCCATCCCGTGGTACACCATGGGGTCCCAGCACCCATCCCGTGGTACCCTGCGGGTCCCAGTGCCCATCCCGTGGTACACCGCGGGTCCCAGCACCCATCCGGTGGTACACCATAGGTTCCGGCTTCTGAGTCCCGTCTACACCCTCTCCATCCTTCTTAAATCCGAGTCCCTCATGATGCACTGATGCGCTCTCAGCTCACTCCCCCGGCCCAGCTTCAGGGAAAACAGTCCTGACCTATCTAATGTAATGCAAGCCTTCGCGTTTGGATCTCCCGTCCCCTGGAACATTGAGTTGCCCCTCTTTCAGCTGCCTCCCCATGATTACGACAATGCTGAAAGTGCACCTGTCTTTCTCATCCGACACACTCCAGCAGCTTGGCCAGTCCTCGTCCCTCCGTCCAGTCCTCATAGAACACGGAGAAGTACAGGGCCTTCAGTTCTGTGCTGAACATGGTGCCAAGTTAAACTGAATCTCATCTGCCTGCGTATCATCCATCTCCTTCCATCACCCACGTGTCAATAATTACTTATTAAATCCAACTCCCCTTCTGGAGCAAGGTCGTCATCAGCAGCTTGAGAGAGTCCTCTGTCCTGGGCCAGTCCCCAGCTGTAGCCCGTCTTCATGGTGTATCCTCCCTCTCCCAGGAATGAGGTCTTCGGAGCGTCAGCGGATGTTTCTGTAGCTCTGGGTCTTCATGGGATGAGCCCCCACTGCCTGACCCTCCATCTTCCGCCGCTGGGCATGGGACCATCCGTCACAAAGTTCCACATGTCAATGTATCGATCTAAAAGCCCCTTAAATGGCAACATGGTATCTGCATCCACCTCTGGCAACCCGTTCCAAACACCCAGCACTCTGTAAAGAAATGTGCTTTGGAAATACTCTTCCAGATTTTCCCCTCTCACCTTAAAACTTTCTGCTTCAATATTTCACGTTTACACCCCGGTGGGGAAAGGCTGACCATCCGATCGCTGCCTCTCATAATTTTATAAACCCCTTTCAGGTCTCCGCTCAGCTGACGCCACTCCTGAGAAAAGGTTCAAAGTGCATTTATTATCAAAGTATGTATGTTATGTACAGTCTTGAGATCCGTCTCCTTCCTGCAGCCACGAAGCAAAGAAACCCATTAGAGAAAGAAGCCCCAATACGCAGAAAGGAATTTAAAAATCATGCAAACATTCGGAACTGAACTTCACAAAGTGAGTCCGTGGCCACAAAACCAGTCCAGGGGCCCGTTAAGTTGCAGGCCTCAGCCTCACAACCCAAGTTTGTCCAAGATTGGATGTGGAGAGGATGTTTCCTATAGTGGGAGAGTCCGGGACCAGAGGGCACAGATAGAGTGGTTGTGGAGAGGATGTTTCCTGTAGGTGGGGAGTCTAGGACCAGAGGGCACAGATAGAGTGGTTGTGGAGAGGATGTTTCCTATAGTGGGGGAGTCTGGGACCAGAGGGCACAGATAGAGCGGATGTGGAGAGGATGTTTCCTACAGTGGGGGAGTCTGGGACCAGAGGACACAGATAGAGTGGATGTGGAGAGGATGTTTCCTATAGTGGGGGAGTCTAGGACCAGAGGACACAGATAGAGTGGATGTGGAGAGGATGTTTCCTACAGTGGGAGAGTCCAGGACCAGAGGACACAGATAGAGTGGATGTGGAGAGGATGTTGCCTATAGTGGGAGAGTCCAGGACCAGAGGGCACAGATAGAGTGGATGTGGAGAGGATGTTTCCTATAGTGGGAGAGTCCAGGACCAGAGGGCACAGAGTGGATGTGGAGAGGATGTTTCCTATAGTGGGAGAGTCCAGGACCAGAGGGCACAGATAGAGTGGATGTGGAGAGGATGTTTCCTATAGTGGGGGAGTCTGGGACCAGAGGGCACAGATAGAGTGGGTGTGGAGAGGATGTTTCCTATAGTGGGGGAGTCTGGGACCAGAGGACACAGCCTCAGAATAGAGAGAGACATCCACTGCGAGCCAAGATGGGAAAGAATTTCTTTAGCCAAAGGGTGGTGAATCTGTGGAATTCATTGCCATGAATTCTGTAGAGGCAAAGTCTTTGAGTATATTTAAAGCAGAGGTTTAGATAGGTTCTTGATTAGTCAGGGCATCAAAGGTTACTGGGAGAAGGCAGGAGAGGGATAATAAATCAGCCATGACGGATCAGTGGAACAGATGCAATGGGCCAAATGGCCTAATTCTGCTCCTATGTCTTAAGATTGTGTGCTCTCTCCCCATAGCATATGCTCTCTGGTTCAGGCAGCATCCTGGTGAATTCCTTCGGCCCTCTCCAAAACCTCCATGACCTTCCTGTAATGGGTTGACCAGAACTGAACACAGTGCTCCAAGTGCACTGCGGCCAAGGTTTATCCCAGCTGCAATGGGATTGCCCGATTCTTTGCTGCAGCGCCCGAACAAATGAAGGCAAGTATGCCATATAACTTCTTCACCTGTCCACTAGAGGGAGCTGTGTACTTGCAAGATCTATCTATACATCAGTGCTCCTAGCATTAACTGTGTGTCTTCCCCTTTACAATTGACCTCTCAAAGCGTAATACCTTGTACTGGCCCAGATTAATCTTCATCTGCCACTTCCCCACCCATTGTTCTGTATTGTAGGAAAAGCTCAGCAGGTCAGGCAGCATCTATGGAAAGGAATAAGCAGTCGACATTTTGGGCGGAGGCCCGCTTCAGGACGAAGGAGGATGAGGGGCCTCAGCCCAAAACATGAGTCCTGATGAAGAGTCTTTGTCTGCAACATCGACTATTTTTTTTCATTTCCATGGACGCTGCTTAGCCTGCCCTTTCACGCCAGCATTTTGCGTCTGTTCTCTTGTGTTTATGCTCTGTAGCCTGCTCGTTTCCTTACAAGTGCCCCTGTCCTGCTGCCTTGAATCAAATTAAACCCTCCTCCGCCCACTCGAGGATGCTGGGGTCCATTCAGATTCAAGCTTAAGGCGGCCACCCTCCCCAGAAACGGCGCCGGTGACCCAGAAGTTGAAGGGTCTCTCGCCAGCATTTTAACCCAACCTCCCCTTATTGGGTAGCACGCGGCAGCAGGAGTTGTCAGGGTTTTCCACGCTGGACACCATGTTTGCGTCACAGGACCTCGCTCGGCCATGGCAGGTTTCCGACGACATCCCCCTCCCAACCCCCCCCCCCAAGGTGAAACACGGCAGCCGATTGAAAACAAGGACTTACACAACTTTTCATCAATGCAGAATTGTATTCCATTTAAATAAATGTCTTTCTTTTCCCCCCCCCCCCCACAGTAGATATGCCCCATGTAATCAGTGTTATCCAATTATAAGCTAACCTACATAAAGAAAGTACTGACCAAATGGTGTCTCCGAGGGTTTTATTCCACAGGGAGATCCCTGGCACTGGAAAATCCTATGTGAGTGTTTGGTTTGGGGAGCGGGAGAGGTTAGAAGTGGACTGCTCCTGAATTCTTCCTTTATTTGCCCCATACACTCCTTTTCACCGGGGACTGGAGAGGGGCGTTCAGACCGTCTGGCGAGGCAGGCTGCACTGCTGGAGTGGGAACAAGGCCGGCCTCAAACTGGACGGTGCACCAGCACCCGATGGGAGCAGTCGTTCATCATCCCAGCGACAGGAGATCGAGGCCTGCGGTAGTGGTGGAGTCCGATTCGATGCCCGGCCAGCACGTGACGGGAGAGCCATTGAAACTCCAAGGGTTACAGCTCATGGCGGGTGAAGGTCAGCACACACTGATTGGTCGGACTGCCGCTGTGTCACAAATAAGGCGTTTGAAACCTAATGGCTGGGTTCTGATCGATCAGTTTATCCATCTGCGAGTGGGTGGGGGAAATCACCAGACTTTGATTTTGCAGGTGGGGGGTCCGGACACATGACAGGATCGGGAGACGATGCACAGCGGTCGAATGGCATGTGGTAATGGGTCAGTATTGGTCCGTTAAATCCCAACCCAAACGGGGGCTTGGAGGGAGGGGAATACTCAAGGGGCCAGTCAGCATCTGTGGAGATGAGTTGTGGTGGGTGGGCTAGTCTCAATGGAATTGGCTGAAGGGGACGGTGGGGGTGGGCAGTTAATTAGAGGTCAATGTTGACAAGAGAGCAGTGGGAGCCAAGCCAAGGTCAAGGTCAGTGACTTGCTTAAAGGCAATGAGTCATGGAGAAACCGTTAGCAGGGACTGGGTGGGTGACACAGGAGAAGAGGAAGGCAAATGTAGAGCAAGACGGAGGGTTTAGGATTTGGGAAGAGGTTGGGGTTCTCTCTGGAGGCAGGGTGCTGGTAGAGGCTTAGAGAGGGAGGGAGAATGTTGTCTGTAGTAGAGGAGTCAAGGTTTAAGGTGAGGGAGGGTGGCACTCAAAGGGGATCTGATGGGTAGATTTTTCACACAATAAGTAATTGGTCTGAAATGAGGTGGTGGAGGCAGGGACAATAATAACATAAAGCATTAGGACAGGTATTCGAATGCGTGGGCTGTAGAAGGATTATGGCAAGTGGGATTAGTACAAGTCATTGGGGAGGACACATTCGGAGTACTGTGTGCACTTCTGGCCTCCCAGCTATTTGAAGCATATGATTAAGCTAGAGAACTTAATTACGAGGATGTTATTGGAACTGAAGGGTTTGTGTTTGAAGAGTTTCTGAACAGGGTGGGGCTGATTTCCTGGAGTGGAGGAGGCTAAGGGGTAACCTTGTAAACGTTTGTAACATCATGAGCTGTGTAGATAAGGCAGATGGTGAGTGTTTTCTTCTGCAGGGTGGTGAGCCTAGAGGACACAGGTTTTAGGTGAGAAGGGGAAGGCTGAAACGGGGTGTTCTTCCTACAAAGGGGGGAGGTAATATGGAACAAGCTGCCCAGAATAAGTGTTGGCGGCAGGTAAAAGACTGTTCAGAATCGGGTTAGTTATTACTAATATGCGTTGTGAAATGTGTTGCTTTGCAGTAGCAGTTGATGCATTACATTAAAAATCTACAGGTTACAATAATAAATATAAAGAGAGGTAAATGGTGAGGTAGTGTTCATGGACCGTTCAGAAATCTAACAGCAGAGGGGAAGAAGTATTTTCTAAAACATTGAGTCTATGTCTTCAGGCTCCTTTACCTCTTCCCTGATGATAGACATGAGAAGAGGGCACATCCTGGAGGGTGAGGATAGATTGATGAATTCTGCCTCCTTGAGGCATTGCCTTTTGAGCAGGCTGCATCACTGTCTGGTATGGAGGGGCTACTGCACAGAACTGAAAGAAGCTGCAGAGGGTCATAAATTTGATTCGGCTCCATCTTGGGCACTAGTCTACAAAGTACCCAGTACATCTTCAAGGAGCGGTGTCTCAGAAAGGCAGCGTCCATTATTAAGGACCTCCAGCACCCAAGAGTGCACTTTTCTCACTGTTACCATCAGGGAGGAGGTACAGAAGCCTGAAGACACACACTCAGCCATTCAGGAACAGCTTCTTCCCCTCTGCCATCAGGATGGAGGTACAGAAGCCTGAAGACACACACTCAGCCATTCAGGAACAGCTTCTTCCCCTCTGCCATCTGATTCCTAAATGGACGCTACCTCACTTTTTAATGTATAGTATTTATGTTTTATGCACAATTTTTAATCTACTCAATATACATATACTGTAATTGATTGATTTAATTTTTATTATTATTTTTTCTTCTATATTATAGGACACTACTCACTTTTTTAATATACAGTACAATATTTCTGTTTTTGCACTTTTTAAATCTATTCAATTTTGATATTCTGTAATTGATTTACTTATTTATTATTATTTCATTTATTTTCTATTATTTTAAAATTTTTTGTTAGGTATTGCATTGAACTGCTGCCGCTAAGTGAACAAATTTCACGTCACAGGCCGGAGATAATAAACCCGATTGTAACTCTGGTGGAGAGATTAATGTCCGGAAAACACCAGAGGGGCTTGTCAGGCCAGGCAGCGTCGACAAACAGTTGACGTTTCAGCTGTACTCTTCTTCCAAAGACTGTGGCTGCTCTGGCCATTGACTTAGTCGCACCTCACTGCCTTAATCACCCTGCAATGTAAAACCCATTAATGTTTAATGAGGTAGCCTCTAGTTTCCCTGGGCACAGACTTGCTACTCTGTGATTTCACCACATCTCCACCCCAGATCTATTCTCTGAATCTTAGGTTATGTCCCCTAGTTCGAGTCTCAGCTACCAGCAGAAACAACTCCGCCTCTATTCTTTCCATAATTTTACGTGTTTCTCTAAGGTCCCCTCTGAATTTGATTTCAAGAAAGCTACTGAGGGCTGCCATTGGCAAACAAGGAGCAGCCCACGCCAGCGCCTTTAAAATCATCGTCGCGGATTTCCATCCGGTTTGTTCCATGTTATCATCAACATCTCACCTGCAGCACCAGGGGTCCCAACACACTCGACCGCCCCTCTGCAACAACTAGGAAAACCTCAGCTCTGGAACAGCTGTCCCTGGAATGGGGCAGCACGGTAGTGTAGTGGTAGTTCGATTCCTCTATGTTCTCTCCCCCGTGACCGTGTGGGTTTCCTCCAGGTGCTCTGGTTTCCTCTCAAAGGTGTCCAAGTTGGTATGTTAATTGTAAATTGTCCCATGATTAACCTAGTTTCTTAAGGTTGTCATAGCCGGGGTGGGGGGAGAGCTGGTGTGGATAAGCTCCCACTACCTATAAAGTACTCCAAATGCCGTGTGACCGTAACAGCCTCTGACAACCAAGTCCAAATCTTGTAAACACAAAGTACACTGCAGATGCTGGGGTCGAAGCAACACGTACAACAAGCTGGAGGAACTCAGCAGGTCGGGCAGCATCTGTGAAAATGAGCGGTCAACTCTTTGGGCCGAGACCCCTCGTCAGAAGAGGGAGGGGGCAGGGGTCCTACAAAGAAGGTGGGGGGAGGGTGGGAAGGAGCAGGCTGGTGGGTGTCAGGTGAAAAACTAATCAGAGGCCTCGTTAAAAGTAGTAGGCTCGGAGATGTAGACAATGGAAGAGGAGTTCAGCGTCATGGCGGGCACAGAACTCACTGAGGTGTGGACAGAGGGGGACAAAAGTGAGCCCCTTGCTAAGCACAGAACGGTCTGCCTCAGAGAGGGGAAGGTCAGAGGGGATGCTGAAGACATGGCAAGGGGTCAGAGGAGGGTAAAGAGTGGGAGGTCTCAGGAGGGAGAGGGGAGTTGGGATGTTCAAGGAAAGCAGGCTGAGGGGAGGATGAGGGATCAGAGGAATGGAGAGGGATGAGGGGTGGAGGGAAGGTTGGGAATCGCGGGGAGGATAGGGGGCAGTAGAGGAATAAGACGTGCAGTAGGACCCAGTGACGGTAAGAACAGTCCCAGTCTGGAGAGGGTCAGGATCTCGGTCTGAGCTGGATCTAGAGCCGGGAGTGTCGGAGCCTGAGGTCTGAGTCCGTGGCGCGCTGGGGGCTGGTGCCCGTGGTTCCAGTCGGGGTGGGTTTTCGGATTGCCCGAGGCCAGGCTGCAGGCGGGCGAGCTTGTGATCCTTCTTGGCCGCGAGGAAGGAGAAGAGACGGGGGTTGGAGGCGTGAATCCGGCAGAGGACAAAGTGTAGGCGAGGTCCATGGCAGACGGGGGAGAGCGAGGCCCGGAGTGGGGGCAGACAGAGGTATCTCGGCATGGCGGTGTGCGTGGCTCGGAGAATCCTGCGGGAGCAGCGATCAATAGTACCAGGGATCCGAACTGGAGCTGGAATCCCCGCGGTACGAGATGGCGGCGGAGACAACGTGGCTGTGGTACCGTGTCTGGGTCAGGACATGATCACAGAGGGGGAGTAGTGAGAAAGGGTCTCGCTGAACTCCCGGCGAAGGGCAGGCATACCTCGGAGTAATGAATAGTGAACACAAAGTACACTGCAGATGCTGGCGTCAAATCAACACGCTGGAGGTCAGGCAGCATCTGTGGAAACGAGCAGTCAACGTTTCGGGCCGAGACCCTTCGTCAGGACTGGAGGGAGGGGGCAGGGGCCCGATAAAGAGGGTGGGAAGGAGAAGGGTGGTGGGTGTCAGGTGAAAAACTAAGCAGAGGCCTCGTTAAAAGTAGTAGGCTCAGTGACGTAGTCGACGGAAGAAGTGTTCAGCGTCATGGCGGGCACGGAACTCACTGAGGTGTGGATGGAGGGGGACAAAAGTGAGCCCCTTGCTAAGCACAGAACGCTCTGCCTCAGAGAGGGGAAGGTCAGAGGGGATGCTGAAGGTGTGGCAAGGGGCCAGAGGAGGGTAAAGAGTCCAACTCTTGGCCTTCACATGTTGCTCAGCTACTAGGCCCGGTGGAACTGTTTCCACTGACAAGAGAAGGGGCAAAGGCAGACCACTGGCGCCTCGAATCCAGTTGCTTCGGGCGGGGGGGCTCATCACCCCTGGACGGCAGCCCGCCTAGGAGAAGGAAAACTCTGATTTTAAACCTCCACTGCCTTGTGGCCAGACCCACCCACGGGAGAGGCTTCAGGACTAAACCCCGGGGAAGAAATCCGGAGCCGGGGTCCCTGAGACGGTTTGATGTTTACAACTTCACTCTGGCAACCTCTGCGACGACACCGGTGCCAGGCTGTATCGGGGCTGGCCCTTCCCCAGACACATCGGTGACGTGGAGAGGGGGACCCGCTGCGTGGGCAACAGCCGGTTCTTCAAATCCTCCCGCCCAGGCTTGTGCCCTGGAGAGGACACGGTCCAGCGGAGCCACAAACCCGTGATCCCCGGGATTGACGGCACCCGACTGCTAGACAGGGATTAAATCGGGGATTGCTAGGCGACAGGGCTCGAAGGGCCTGTTCCTCACTGTATGTCAATATAAATAAATAAACATAAACAGATTCTTAAAGATGCAAACATCAGGATACTATTTATCAAGTACAGCTCACCATTCAATACCATCATCCCCTTAAAACCAATCAATACATTCCAAGGCATTACTCTCGATACCTCCTTGTGAACCTGGATCCTGGATTTCCCAGTCAGTTGGGATTGGCAACAACATCTCCTCCACAATCTCCATCAGCTCAGGTGCACCACAGGGCTGTGTGGTTATCTCCCAGCTCTATAACTATGACCGTGAGGGTGAGCACAGCCCCAGTGCCCTATTTAAGTTTGCTGGCTTCACCACTGTGGTTAGGTGAAGCAAAGATGATGACAAATCAGCATGTCGGAGGGAGATTGGACACCTGGCTGAGTGGTTCCACAACAACGACCTCTCACTCAACGCCAACAAGACCAAGGAGCCGATTGCTGACTTCAGCGGCAGCAAACCGGAGGTCCCTGAGCCAGTTCGGACTAAGGGATCAGCAACTTCAAACTCCCTGCTTTCAAAGGTACATTTAATGTCAGAGAAATGTAGACAATGTACATCCCGAAATGCTTTTCATTCGCAACCGTCCACGAAAACAGAGGAGTGCCCCCAAAGAATGGACGGCAGTTCAATGTTCGAACCTCAAAGCCCCCCCCCCCTAAGCTTCCCCCTCCCACGTAATCAGCAGCAAAGCAACGATCCCCCTGCCCCACTCAAAAAAAAGCATCGCCCCTCCCCCCACCCGAGCACTCAAGTGTGCTGCAAAGACGCAGGCTTGCAGGTCCCCCGACGACGACCCGTTCACCTGGTATTCGACATACCACAGGCTCTCTCTCTAATGAGGGAGACGAGGCAGCATAGCAAACAAGTCGCTGGTTTATGATGTTGCGTCGCTTTTTCTGAGCTCTGTGCCCAAAGACTCCCAGAACACACCGATTTCCTGCTGGGACACGGACCTTCAATCCGCCTGATAGGCCAAGGTTTTCGAAAGAACCCTGAAAGGGAGAACTAGAGATACTAAAGATGGAAATAGAGCTGCTTCTGAAGATGCAAGCGAAGGAGTCGCCATTTCTCCTCCTTGGTGTTACCATTTGCCGAGTCTGTTCTGGGTGCGGCACGTAAGCATCTTTACAAAGAAAACATGCCAGCGTCTCTACTTTCCGAAGAGCTGGCATGTCATCTAACACTTTGACAAGTCTCTGTAGATGTGTTGTGGAGAGTATAGAACACAGAATAGTACAGCACATTACAGGCCCTTCAGCCCACAATGTTGTGCTGACCCTCAAACACTGCCTCACATATAACCCCCCACCTTAAATTCCTCCATATACCTGTCTAGTAGTCTCTTAAACTTCACTAGTGTATCTGCCTCCACCACTGACTCAGGCAGTGCATTCCACACACCAACCACTCTCTGAGTGAAAAACCTTTCTCTAATATCCCCCTTGAACTTCCCTCCCCTCACCTTAAAGCCACGTCCTCTTGTACTGAGCAGTGGTGCCCGGGGAAAGAGGCGCTGGCTGTCCACTCTGTCTATTCTTCTTAATATCTTGTATATTGACTGTACATTGCATCACAGCCTGTGATGGAAACACCAATATCCCTGAATGGAAAATCGTACAAAAGGTAATGGATACGGCCCAGTCCATCCCGGGAAAATCCCTCCCTACCATTGAGCACATCGACAAAGAGCAGTGTCGAGGGAAAGCAGCATCCACCACCGAGGACATACTGTCTTCTCACAGCTGCCGTCAGGAAGGAGATACAGATTCCTCAGGACCCACACCACCAGGTTCAGGAACAGTTATTACTCCTCAACCAGAGGGTGATAACTTCACTCAACTGCTCCCACAACCTGTGGATTCACTTCAAAAAACCTGTCATCTCATGTTCTCAATATTTATTCCTTATTTATAGAACCATAGAAAACTACAGCACAGTACAGGCCCTTCAGCCCTCCATGTTGTGCTGACCCATATAATCCTTTAAAAAAAGTACTAAACCAACAGTACCCCATAACCTTCCATTTTTCTTTCATCCATGTGCCTGTCCAAGAGGCTCTTAAATACCCCTAATGTTTTACCTTCCACCACCATCCCTGGCAAGTCATTCCAAGCACTCACAACCCTCTGTGTAAAAAACTTACCCCTGATGTCTCCCCTAAACTTCCTTCCCTTAATTTTGTACATATGCCCCCTGGTGTTTGCTATTGGTGCCCTGGGAAACAGGTACTGACTATCCACCCTATCTATGCCTCTCATAATCTTGTAGACCTCTATCAAGTCCCCTCTCATTCTTCTACGCTCCGAAGAGAAAAGTCCCAGCTCTGCTAACCTTGCTTCATATGACTTGTTCTCCAAACCAGGCAACGTCCTGGTAAATCTCCTCTGCACCCTCTCCATAGCACCCACATCCATTATTTATTATTTGTTCTTTTTTCCTTCTTTTTGTATTTGCATAGTTTGTTGTCTTTTGCACATTGGTTGTGTGTTTATCCTGTTAGATGAAGTCCTTCATTGATTTGTATCTGCTGGCATGAAAATCATTCTGAGGGTTGTAAATGGTGACGCTTGTGTACTTTGATAATGGATTTACTCTGAACTTTGAAATCCATTGAGCATAGACCTAGGTGACTCAACCTCACCTTATCATTTCCAAAATCAACCTGGTGGTGAACCTCCTCTGCTCCGGCTGCACACCCAGTGTATCTTTCCCCAGGTAAGGAGAGCAGAGTTCCGTGCAGTGCCCCAGATGTGTCCTCACCGCTACACTATGGAGATGCAAAATAACCTCCCTGCTCTTAAATTCAATCACTCTGGCAATGAAGGCCAACAATCCATTTGCCTTCTTGATAAATTTGCGTCTGCAAACCAGTCTTTCACGATTCATGTCCAGGCACTCCCAAGCCCCTACGCAGCATTCTGCAACCTTTCACCATTTAAATTATAATCTGATCTTCCGTTTTTCCTTCCAATATCTCACATTCACCAGCCTTGTACTCCCTTTGCCAGACCCCTGCCCTTTCACTTAATCTATCGATATCTCGCTGCAGACTCTCCGCATCTCTGCGCACTTTGCTTTTCCACCCAGTTTGATGTCATCCACAGACTTGGATATGCTACACTCAGACCCCTCTTCCAAACCAGTACGGTGTCCAGCCCCGACCCCTGCACTACGGACTGCCGATGAAAGAAACAAGCCATTTATCCTAATTCTCTTAACCAGTAGAGCAAATGCCCTCTGATCCGGGTGACGCTGCGCCGTGGCATCATTTCCTGAGCAGCACACTCAAAATCCTGGAGGAACTCAGCAGGTAAGACAGCTTCCCTGGAAAAGAATCAGGATTTGGCCCGCTGACTTCCTCCAGTGTACAGTGCTCTGGATTTCCAGCATCTCTTGTGTACAGCACCCTTCCCCGCCTCTGTCTAAACTCAACACCAGTCTTCTGCATCCCCTCCAAAGTCTTGACATCCTTCCTGTAATGCGGGGGGGGGGGGGGAAGGGTGGAACCAGAACTGAATGCAACATTGCAGATTCAAAGATTCAAGATTCAAACTATGTTTATTATCAAAGAACGTATAAAGTCCACAGCCTTGAGATTAGTTTGCTCCCAGGCAGCCACAAAGCAGGAAACCCAATTAGCACAAGAAAGAGAAAGGCCGTAACCTCTGAAGAAAACATACAAATCATGCAAACAACAGGAGCAGAGGACAGCATTCCGAACCAGCCCAAGTCCTTCGATCTACTCCCCGGAGTAGCGGGAGTAGGCCCAATCCTCGGTCTCAGTTCGTCGTAGCAGCGAGGCAAAAATACTGCAAAACCCGCAGAGACGACGGCCGCCGGATCAGTTCTCGGCCTCGGCGCCGCAGAGAGAGGAATGAACGGCACAGGAGAGCCAGGGAAATCAGCCCGACCCTCTCCTTACCAGTCTATCTGGCTGGCATTTAAATTGTCCAGCCACCGGGTAGTGGCCCGCTCCAGGATACCGGCACCACGGTACACTTGGCCCGCTCCCAATCTCACCGAATCGGCCCGGCGCTCGGAGTGATCTGACCTCGCACCCGGCTCAGGAGGACGAGTATCGAAACTCCTCCGAGTCGCTCACTCCAACAGCGACCCCATCTTGAACATGTTGTGCTTCGGCTTTGCGATACGCCAGCACGGCTCAACCGTCAAATCAGCTTCAGGTCAGTTGGAACCAGAATCAGCTGTGGCCTAACCAGGGTTTTATAAGCCTACAACTTAACTCTTGCTCTCGAACCATTCTCTTTTCCCTCTCTCACCTGCCCATCACCTCCCCCTGGTGCTCCTGCCCCTTTACTTTCTTCCATGGTCTTCTGTCCAATCCAATCTCCAGCCCTGTGTCTCTTTCACCAATCAACTTCCCCAGCTCTTTACTTCACCCCTCCCCTCCCACTTACCACCTTCCTCCCCTCCCCCACCTTCTAACTCCGACTCCTCATCTTCTCTGCTCCAGTCCTGATGAAGGGTCTCGGCCCGAAACATCGCCTGTTTACTCTTTTCCACAGAAGCTGCCTGGCCTGCTGAGTTCCTCCAGCATTCTGTGTGTGCCGCCCCGATTTCTAGCATCTGAAGATTTTCTCTTGTTTGAGATCAAACATAACTCTTGGACTCAGTTTGTCGGCAATAAAGGCAAGCGTGCTAAATGCAATAAGTTATGCAACTTGAATTTACAACATTATTGACTGGTCTGTGTTCGCCAATCCATAACGCTGGCTCAGCTATTCTCTCACCCTCTCTCCCTGCCTCTCTCTCTGTCTCTCTCCCCCTCTCTCTTTCTCTTTCGGTCCCCCTCCCTCTCTGTCTCTGTCTCTCCCTGCCTCTCTCTCCCCCTCTCTCTTTCTCCCTGCCCCCCTCTCTCTCCCCTTCTCTCCCTCTCTCTCTCTTTGTCTCTCACTCTCCCTCTCTCTCTGCCTGTTTTTCTGTCTCTCTCTCTCCCTCACTCTCTCTGCCTGTCTCTCTCTCTTTCTCACTCTCTCTCTCTCTGTGTCTCTCTCTCTTTCTCTGACTCTCCCTCTCCCTCTCTGTCTGTCTTTCTCTCTGTCTCTCTCTCTGTCTCTCTCTCTCTCTCTGCCTGTCTTTCTCTCTCTTTCTCACTCTCTCTCTCTGCCTGTCTTTCTCTCTGTCTCTCTCTCTCTTTGTCTCTCTCTCTCTGCCTGTCTTTCTCTTTCTCACTCTCTCTGCCTGTCTTTCTCTCTCTTTCTCATTCTGTCTCTCTCTCACTCTCTCTCTGTCTCTCTCTCTCTTTCTCTCTCTCCCCTCTCTCTCTCTGCCTGTCTTTCTCTCTCTGTCTCTCTCTCTGTCTCTGTCTCTCTCTCTGTCTCTGTCTCTCTCTCTCTCTCCCTCTCTCTCTCACTCTCCCTCTCCCTCTCTCTCTCTGCCTGTCTTTCTCTCTGTCTCTCTCCCTCTCTCTCTCTCTCTCTCTCCCTCTCCCTCTCTCTCTCCCCGGGAGTGGAGGCTGTTAACAGCCACAGATGCTGGGCAAGTCCTGCTGCTGCTCGCGTTGCAAGTCCCAACCTGTTTTGTTTACTGCCCTGGATCTGTCGCTGCTCCCACTCACCCACAGGCCGGTAACTGCTTATCTCCGTGGTGACCCTGGCTTCTCCCCCATCAGCGACATCCTCCCATTCCTGTCCGGCTGCTTTGCAAACGCCCCCTGTCTGCCTCTGTGCCCACCCCTGATTTAGATTCATCTGGTCAAGTACAGGAACAGGCCCCTTGGCCGGACGAGGAGGTCTCCTGGCCTGTTTATTCACTTCTTTAGATGCTGCCTGACCAGCTGAGTTCCTCTGGATAGGAGCCGCTTTGGACTTCCAGCACCTGTAGACGTTCTCATGTTTTCATCTGCGTTTTTGACTCCAGGAGGGGGAACCCAGAGGTCCTCATCAGCGGGCCAGCGACTCGGTGATATCCTGACTGAGGATTTGTAACTGTCATCACAAAGAAGGCACATCCAGCACCTGTACTTTATCAGAAGTTTGTGAAGATTCGGCATGTCGTTTAAAGCTTTTCTATAGACGAGCAGTGGGGAGTATCCTGGCTGGCCGTGTCACAGACTGGTTTGGAGACATCAACGCTTCCCCACCACCGAGCACATCCAGGAGGAGGGCTGTCGTGGGAAAGCGGCACCCATCGTTAGGGAGCCCGCAATCCAGGCCAAGCTCTCTTCTTGCTGCAGGAGCCTCAAGCCCCATGCCACCAGCTTCAGGAATGGCTACCATCTGGTAACTTTACTCACCCCAACACCGAACTGATTCCACAACCTATGGACTCGCTCTCGCAAAATTTATTGCTTATTTATTTATTGTGATTATTTTGACTTTTTCTTTTGTATTTGGTTGTTTCTTTGTTAAACATAGAAACATAGAAAACCTACAGCACAATACAGGCCCTTTGGCCCACAAAGCTGTGCTGAACATATCCTTACCTTCAAACTACCTTGGCTAACCCATAGCCCTCTATTTTTCTGAGCTCCACGTACCTGTCCAGGAGTCTCTTAAAAGATCCTATCATTTCCGCTTCCACCCCCGCTGCCGGCAGCCCATTCCACACACTCACCGCTCTCTGAGTAAAAAACTTACCCCTGACATCTCCTCTGTATCCACTTCCAAGGACCTTAAAACTGTGCTTCTCGTGTTAGCCATTTCAGCCCTGGGGAAAAGCCTCTGACTATCCACACGATCAATGCCTCTCATTATCTTGTACACCTCTATCAGGTCACCTCTCATCCTCCGTTGCTCCAAGGAGAAAAGGCCAAGTTCACTCAACCTATTCTCATAAGGCACGCTCCCCAATCCAGGCAACATCTTGTAAATCTCCTCTGCACCCTTTCTATGGTTTCCACATCCTTCCTGTAGAGAGGTGACCAGAACTGAGCACAGTACTCCAAGTGGGGTCTGACCAGGGTCCTATATAGCTGCAACATTACCTCTCAGCTCTTGAACTCAGTCCCACATTTGAAGGCCAATACACTGTATGCCTGCTTAACCACAGAGTCAACCTGCGCAGCTGCTTTGAGTGTCCTATGGACTCTGACCCCAAGATCCCTCTGATCCTCCACACTGCCAAGAGACTTACCATTAATACTATATTCTGCTGTCATAGCTGACCTACCAAAATGAACCACCTCACATTTATTTGGGGTTGAACTCCATCTGCCACTTCTCAAGCCAGTTTTGCATCCGATCAACGTCCCGTTGTAACCTCTGACAGCCCTCCACACTATCCACAACACCCCCAACCTTTGTGTCATCAGCAAATTTACTAACCCATCCCTCCACTTCCTCATCAAGGTCATTTATAAAAATCACGAAGAGTAAGGGTCCCAGAACAGATCCCTGAGGTACACCACTGGTCACCAACCTCCAAGCAGAATATGACCTGTCCACAACCACTCTTTGCCTTATGTGGGCAAGCCAGTTCTGGATCCACAAAGCAATGTCCCCTTGGATCCCATGTCTCCGTACTTTCTCAATAAGCCTTGCATGGGGTACCTTGTCAAATGCCTTGCTGAAATCCATACACACTACATCTACTGCTCTACCTTCATCAATGTGTTTAGTCACATCCTCAGAAAATTCAATCAGGCTCGTAAGGGATGATCTGCCTCTGACAAAGCCATGCTGACTATTCCTAATCATATTATGCCTCTCCAAATATTCATAAATCCTGCCTCTCAGGATCGTCTACATCAACTTACCAACCACTGAAGTAAGACTCACTGGTCTATATTTTCCTGGACTATCCCTACTCCCTTTCTTGAATAAGGGAACAACATCCGCAACCCTCCAATCCTCCGGAATCTCTCCCATCCTCATTGATGATGCAAAGATCATTACCAGAGGCTCATTAATCTCCTCCCTCGCTTCCCACTGTAGCCTGGGGTACATCCTGTATGGTCCCAGTGATTTATCCAACTTGATGCTTTCCAAAAGCTCCAGCACATCCCCTTTCTTAATATCTACATGCTCAACAGTCCACTGCAAGTCATCCCCACAATCGCCAAGATCCTTTTCCGCAGTGAATACTGAAGCAAAGTATTCATTAAGTACCTCCACTATTTTCTCTGGTTCCATACACACTTTTCCATTGTCACACTTGATTGGTCCTAACATCTCCTAATCAGGTCCTATTCTTTCACATCTTATCCTCTTGCTCTTAACATATTTGTAGAATGTTTTGGGGTTTTCCTTCATCCTGATCGCTAAGGCCTTCTCATGGCCCCTTCTGGCTCTCCTAATTTCATTCTTAAGCTCCTTCCTGCTAGCCTTATAATCTTCTAGATTCATATCATTACCTCATTTTTTGAACCTTTCGTAAGCTCATCGTTTCTTCCTGACTAGATTTACAACAGCCTTTGTACACCACGGATCTTGCACCCTATCATCCTTCCCCTGTCTCAGTGTTCGTCCGTCTTTGTTGTGTGTGGTTTTTTATTGATTCTACATGATTTCTTGTATTTACTGTGAATGCCCACAAGAAAAGGAATCTCAGGGTTGAATTTACTTTGAACTTTCAGCTAGTCCGTACTGACCAAGGTGCCTACCTTGTTCTGGTCCTAGTTGACCGTTCCTGGCCCAAATCCTTCTCTTTCTTACCCTGTCCAAGTGTAAATGTGAAACTACCTGCTTCATCCACTCCCTCTGGGAGATCGTTCCACGTATACAATGCTGGAGGAACTCAGCAGGCCAGGCCTTGCATGGGGAACCTTATCAAATGCCTTGCTAAAATCCATATACACTACATCTACGGCTCTACCTTCATCAATGTGTTTAGTCATTCCTCAAAAAAAGAGTAAAGAGTCTCGGGTTGGACCCTTCTCGGGAATGGAGAGAAAAGAGATGAGAAGTCCGAGTAAGAAGGTGTGGGGAGGGGAGGAAGGTAGCTGAGAGGTGAACCCGGGAGAGGGGGCATGAAGTAAAGAACTGGGAAGTTGATTAGTGAAAAGAGATAAGGGGCTGGAGGAGGGGGAGTCTGATAGGAGAGGACAGAAGACCATGAGAGAAAACCAAGGGGGAGGGGGGGCAGGTAAGGTGAGAGAGGGAGGTGGTGCAATCACTGGAAACTGATGTTGGAGGGCAAGAATCGTAACCCTAATGCAAATGGCCTACTCCTGTACCTATTGTCTATCATTGTCACAGTCCAAAGACGTACCGTTAGGGTTAGTGAGTTGTTGGCATAGGCTGGCATCGGAAGTGTGGCTGCCCCTGGCACACCGTCAGGCAGTGTTGGCCGTTGACACAAAATGATGCTTCTCACTGTATGTTTTGATATACATGCGACCAATGGAGACAATCTATAAAGCGGTCAGTCTCGAAGGCAGTCCTCGGGGCCTGTGCCTACCCTGCTGAGAGGGAGGAAGTTACAACACTTTGACCCAGCGATAGTGAAGTATGTGTGACGTGGAGGGCAACTCCCAGCTGGTGGTTCTCCCTGAGCCTATGTGACCCTTTTCCAAAGCTCCAAGTTCAAAGCACATTCGTTATCACATTATACAACCTTGAGATTTGTCTGCTTACAGGCAGCCACAAAACAAGAAACCCAGAAGAACCCATTTAAAAAAAAGACCGTCAAACACCCATTGTGGAGAGGAGAGAGAGAGATCGAGATGGAGAAAGAGAAACAGAAATGGTGGAAACGGAACAAGTACACGAATAGCATTTAGAACGAAAGTGCTTCCTCAGACATGGAGCTGGGAGCAGCTGGAGCGGGCCCACAGCCGCTGCCTCAATGCAGCGAAGAGCAGAGTAAAGGTGGACCCGCCAGCTGAGAGGGAATACTGGCGGGTGGACTGCCTGTCAGTCGTGTCCTCCCGGGTGGCAACAAGCTTTTTTGAGTGCTGAGAAAGCTACACTCATCGAGGCAAGTGGGAAGTATTCCTTCACACTCCTGACTTGAGCCCTGCAGGTGGGGAGTTGGGAGCCGAGTTACTCACTGTGTGATCTTCAGCCTCCAGCCTGCTCCTGTAGACAATTTCGGACCGTAAGGGATGGGAGCAGAATTTGGCCATGTTGAATATGCTTCACAATCTGATCATAGCTAACTTATCTTTCCTCGCAAACCAATTCTCCCTGTAACCTTTGACACCCTTACTAATCAAGAACCTATCAACCCCCACGTCAAATATACTCAATGAGTTGGCCCCTGTTCAAAAGGGAAATCCTGTTCTGAAGGTTGTGCCGTCTGGTCCTAGTCTCTCCCTCTAATGGAAACATCGTCTCCACTTCCATTCTATCGAAGCCGTTCAATATTCATTACATTAGAAGCAGACACCTCGCCCCCCCCCCACACACACCCCTTTCTTCTAAACTCCAGTACATACAGGCCCAGAGGCATTGATCGTGTGGATAGTCAGAGGCTTTTCCCCAGGGCTGAAATGGTTGCCACAAGAGGACACAGGTTTAAGGTGCTGGGGAGTAGGTACAGAGGAGATGTCAGGGGTAAGTTTTTCCCTCAGAGAGTGGTGAGTGGTGAGAATGGTCTGCCGGCAACAGTGGTGGTCTTTTAAGATTTTAAGAGACTTTTGGATAGGTACATGGAGGTACATGGAGCTTAGTAACATAGAGAGCTATGGGTAAGCCTAGTAATTTCTAAGGTGGGGGCATGTTTGACACAACTTTGTGGGCCGAAGGGCCTGTATTGCGCGGCAGGTTATGTTTCTATGTAAAGCATTAACCCTTTCATTTCTGGGACCATTCTAATGAGCGTCATTTGCACCCTCTCCATTGCCCGCGCGTCCTTTGTGCACATTGCTACTCCAGTTCACCTTCTGCTCAATAGGAACCTCACACTCCTTTTCCCAGGAAACTGGTGATGGTGGACTCAGTGACGACAATGCCATTGAAGGTTAAATTTTTCCCTGTTGGATATCATATTGCAGGGCGAGTATTTGGTGCTGATGTAATCTGCCTCTTTGCAGAACCTGTAGTTTTCTTTTGCCATGAAACAGCACATTAACCATCTATGGGGGCAGTGGACCTATGACAGTGAGAGCAAACTCACTGAAGGTGAGTCTTTGCAAATATCCTGCTTGGCTGCCCTCCCTTCGAACGTCACCCAAAGCAGTTTGAGGCCAGATTATTTCCGGGGTGAAACTGACATGACTTTGGACCTGACCTTTCCTTGCAGGGTCCCCGTGAGCCAAGACTCACCCAGTGGAGAAAGTGCAGAACACGGGTTCAATGAAACCCAGAACAGTACAGCACAGGAACAGGCCCTTCAGCCCACAAAGTTGTGCTGATGTAATAACATGCCCAGCTAAACTGATCCCTCCATTCCCTGCACATCTGTGTGTCCAAGAGCCTCCGTTGTGTCTGCTTCCACCACCACCCCTGGCAGCACATTCTGGGAACCCACCTCTCGCTGCATAAAGACTGGTCCCCTATCCCTTCTCACCTTAAGTACCTTTCTCTGGTATTTTAACCTCGGTGAGAGAGATGCTGGTTGTCCACCCCATCTATGCCCCTCGTCATTTTATCAACCTCTCTCAGTCACCACCGCTCCAGAGAAAGCAACCCGAGTTTGTTCAACTTCGCTTTATAATTTATGCCCTCTAAACCAGACAGCATCCTGGTGAACCTCTTCTGCACCCTCTCCAAAGTCCCCACACCCTTCCTGTAATGGGACGAACTGAATGCAATACTCCAGATGTAGCCTAACCAGAGTTTTATAAAATTGCAACATAACTTCTTGAGTCTGGAACTCATTCCTCAACAAGTAAAGGCAAGCATTCTTTAACACCCTCTCAACCTGCACGGTCAGTTTCAGACAGCTACAGACTTAGACCCCAAAATCTCTCTCTACATCAATTCTGATCTTTGTGAAACCTCCAGCTAGAATCAACAGCTACGCTCTGTGGGCAAACCAGTTCTGAATCCAAATGGCCAATTCACTGCGGATCACGTGCATCTCAATGTCAGATTGTAAAGGCCTGGTGTATCTGTATTAATTCTGTTTCTGTTACAAAAACAAGTTCAGCGGGGATCTCAGCACAAACTCCATGCTCTTTTCCCAACTGTGACACAACACAGAAGTTAGCAGCAGTTCCCACTGTCCTCCGCGACGGTAGACTGAAGTTAAGCCCTCACTGTCTCTCCGTGGGTTGGTGTGGCGGGTGATTGAACGGGGCAGGTATGGAACAGTGTGGAGGGGGCTCCAGACCCAGCGGCTGGTGGCAGTGAAGCTGTTCCCTGCTGCCCGCCGAGATCATTTCCAGAACGAGCGGGCATTCCACAGCGTGGTCTCTGTGGGGTACCAGAACATTGTGAGGTTTGTGGGGGCCGGAGGGAGCACGGATGACCTGATCATCACGGAGTACTGTCCTGGGGTAAGGGGGGTGCCGACGGGGATGTGGTGAAGCTCTATAAATCCTTGAAACCCGTTAATGTTTGGGGAAGTCTGTTTATTTTGCACTGAGTTACCTGGGCCAGCCGTCTGCCATGACTTGAAGACAAGTCTTGACGGAAATGTCAGCTGTCCATTTTCCTCCGCAGACGATCCTGACTGGCTGAGTTCACCCACCATTTGTGTGTGTTGCTACCATTTGCCGTTACAGGTGATGCGGCTGCAAGTAAGGTTTTCATTGCACTTACGTGTACATCTACTTGTGTAGATGACATTTGCCTGCATTTGGCCACGTCCCTCCAAACCTTTCCTACCCTTGCACCCATCTTATAAACTAATTTTAGCCACTTCCAACGCTGCTGCTGGCAGCTTGTTCTGTTGTGACTGTTAACAAAATCACCATAAAGACACTGAAGCTGGTCCATATAGAAGATTTTATTCAGTAAAACAACCATACTTGAGATACTCTTGGAAGAAGAGGCTCAGAAACTCAAAGTACATCACATTTTCTACCCTTAAGACCAATGGTAACCTAATACAGTTTCAAAAGTTGCAATGACATTGTCCACTTCAATACTTGGGGTCAGCAATGGTTGCTTTGAGTTACATATAATTTTCAAACACCTAGACCTTCACACCAACACCCTAGACTGAGTGTTAATCGCCACTGCCTCTAAGTTGCCTTCATGCATTTGCAGACATTTCAGGTCCATGGTGAGTTTCCTGGTTTGCTGTTGACCCCAGTCTGCAGCTCTGGGAAGACCATCGTTCTGAGCTGCATTTTAAACTCCACACTCAGGTCTGAATTCTGGATTAGAGGAGATGTTGGACAAACTGGGATAGTTTTCACTGGAGTGGCAGAGACCAAGGGGAGGCACGCCGGAGGGCCGTAAGATTACGAGAGGGACAGATAAGAGAACAGAGCCAGCATTTTTCCCCAGAATGTACATATCTAGTACCAGCAGGCAAGATTTTGAAGTGATTTGGGGGGGAGGGGTAGTTCAAAGGAGATGTGCAGAGCCCGTTTTTTTTTAAATACAGAGGGCAGACAGCGAGAAACCTATCCCTTTAGCAGGGGTGTCCATTTCCAGAGGGAGTGGGCTAGGAGGTGTAGAGGGATTAGAGGGGTGATGGGTTTCAGGCGAGGTCAGAAGCTTGACCCCCCCCCTCACTTCCTGGGGGTGTGGTATAGGCAGATCCCCATGGCTTTGGAGAATTACCAGGTCTGGAGGAGATGGTTACAGACCCGGGACTGAAGAAGACGGAGATGGGATGGTCACCACCGACGTGATGGGCAGAATGGCCTGCTTCCATGATGTAGGACTCTACACCCTGTCCCAGATGAGTGAAGGAGTCTGTCCCTTTCCTCGGGTTGACAGTATTCAGCGATCTTGGGCCACTTGCTGTAAATGCAGGGGGAGGGGCGGGGGGGCTGGCCCTTCACTGTACTGCCCCCATACTAGTCCGGAGTACCTGTGATTGCTCGGCAGCCTCCTCAGCTGTCTGCCCCACCACTCCCCAGTAGGACACGCTGCCCTGCACGGGAGCAGGTGGCAGGGATGAAGGGTCGCGGGGGCCCGTCGGCTGACCAGGAGGGTCCAATCCTTCACACGGGGCCAGAGAGGGGCCCCTGTCCAGTGCAGATCCTCCGTCCTTGCAGGGAGTGGGGGGGGAGGTCAGGACTGACTGGCTCTCTGTTCCTGCAGGCGGTGGGAGGGGCGGGGGCAGGGGCAGGAGCAGCCAAGGGCCTCGATGTCTGTGCTGGTTCACCAGCAGCCCAGAGGACAGAGAGTATCTCTTCCCGCAGTCTGAGCAGGTGAAGGGCCTCTCCCCCGTGTGGGAGGCCTGCTGCACTCACAGCACCTTCGGCCCATCTACTCCATGCTGACCTTCCACCTGCACCTGGACCATATCTGACCAAACCCTTCCCATCCATATACCAATCCACACTGCTGTCGAACTCTAATCCTGTGGCTTCTAAATTCCCCTGGCAGCTCGTTCTACAATCCCCAGGTGAAGACATTCCCCCTTAAATGTTTCACCTTTCACCCCAAACCTGTGACCTCTAGTTCCAGTCTCACGCAAACTGAGGGACAAAAATCTCCGGACACGTTCACTCCATCCAGAACTCTCTGAATCTTGTTTACCACTACCAGATCTCCCCTCATTCTCCTGCGCTCCAGGGAATAAAGTCCTAACCTGTCCAAACGTTTCTCGGTAACTCAGGCCCTCAAATCTTGGCGATGCCCCTGTAAACCTCTGCACTCTTTCAAGCTTCTGCCTCCTGTAGGCAGGCGACCAGAACTGCACGCACAACGCTGCAGATTCGGCCCTACCACCGCCTTACGACATTAACGCCCGAGCTCCCCCACCTCATGCTTCGATGTATGAGGGGCCAGCGTGCCCAACGGCCCAGTGCACCACGGGCTGGCAAAAGCCCTTCCCCGCCACTGAGCACAACTACAGGGAGCAACACCACGAGAAAGCAGCTTCCGCCATCCGGGCTACACTCTCTTCCCGCCACTGCCATGGGGTGGGGGGGGGGGGGGCTGGGTCCTTAGATCCCACAGCGCCAAGCTCAGGAACAGTTACTGTGCTCCTGAACCAGAGAGGATAGCTTCACTCACCGCAACACTGAACTGGTTCCACAACCTATGGACTCACGCTCAAGGGTTCTCCACCTCATGTTCTCGATATAATCTAGTATTTATTTTTGTTCTATTTGTAGCTTGTCTTCCTTTGCATGCTGGTTGTCTACAATTGTTTTTAATTGATTCTACTGTGTTCCTTTTGCAACTAATGTGAATTCCAGCAAGAAAACAAATCTCAGTCTAGTGTATGACAGCAGCTGTGGCTCGCCGCAGCCTTTCCACCCTAGGAGCAGGTGAAGGACCCTCCACCACGCCAGGGCACAGCTGCGCCTCACTGTGTGTGGGTGCGCCGGTGCTGCAGGAGTCCGGTAGACTGGGTGAAGCCCTTCCCGCAGACGGGGCAGGAGAAAGGCCGCTCCCCGGTGTGGACCCGCTGGTGCTGCTGGAGGCTGGAGCACTGGGTGAAGCCCTTGCCGCAGACGGGGCAAATGAAGGGCCGCTCGCCGGTGTGGGTGCGCTGGTGCTGCAGAAGGCCGGAGGACTGGGTGAAGCCCTTGCCGCAGAAGGGGCAGATGAAGGGCCGCTCCCCGGTGTGAACGCGGTGGTGCTGGAGAAGGTGGGAGGACTGGGCAAAGCCCTTGCCGCAGACGGGGCAGGAGAAGGGCCGCTCGCCGGTGTGGGTGCGCTGGTGCTGCAGGAGGCCAGAAGACTGGGTGAAGCCCTTGCCGCAGATGGGGCAAGTGAACGGTTTCACCCCACTGTGGGTGCGCTGGTGCTGCAGGAGCTGGGACGCTTGGGTGAAGCCCTTGCCACAGACGGGGCAGGAGAAGGGCCGCTCGCCGGTGTGGGTGCGCTGGTGCTGCAGGAGGCCGGTAGACTGGGTGAAGCCCTTGCCGCAGACGGGGCAGGAGAAGGGCTTCTCCCCGGTGTGCAGCCGCTGGTGCTGCAGGAGACCCGAGTACCAAGCGAATCCCTTCTCGCAGACGGGGCAGTCGAACGGCTTCTCCCCGGTGTGCACCCGCCTGTGGGCCTCCAGCTGGCAGGGGTACAGCCAGGCCTTGCCACACACATCACACTCGTACCACTGCTCCTCCTTGACGTGGACAGTCATGTGGTCTTCAGCCTCAGATGACTGGCTGAAACCCAGCCCGCACACCGAACAAAGGTGGAGATCCCTGACGGGGCTGCTCCCTCCCTCCATGGATGAGGGGGCAAGGGTGTGTGGATTCCAGAGAGTCGAACGGGTCAGCCTGATGGCAGCACTAGGCTTCCTGCCCGTCTGCGCCCAGCTTCTGAGCCCTGAGGAGGGAATGCAGAACACGTGAGGGGTGGTGAACCTCCTCCCCCGCAACACCCATGTCAGCTCAAGACAACTTTGGATGAATAAACGGGAGAGGAATGGTGCTTGGGATGGGTGGGGACGTCACAACAGGAGGGGCTCCAGAGTCGCAGGCTCCATCCCTACAGTGGCCCACAGCGCTATTCTACTTGCCAGAGACTAGACCACATCTTGCTGCCTTATATTTCCCATAAGCAAAATTGCACCAGAGCTATTCCGACAGCACCTCCCAGACCTGGTCCCTCTCCCACCCAGCAACACACACAAAATGCTGGAGGGACTCAGCAGGCCAGGCAGCATCTCTGGAGTAAACCAGTCGATGTTCCCGGGCGAGTCCCTTCATTGGGAGAAGTGCCTCAGTCCTCAGGAAGGGTCATGAAACATCGACTTTTTACCCCCAAGGCCTGCTGAGTTCCTCCAGCATTTTGTGTGTGGTTTGGATTTCCAGCATCTGCCATTTGACTCTCCCACCCAAGGCAGGTGTTGGGTCGAATCAGGTCTGCATCCCAGATCCCAGCACTCTCTGCCAGGCAGAGCCGTAGGAGCCCCCACACCGGAAGAAGGACAAAGATCCCAGGACAGTTAGTCACGGCGCAGAATCAGCAGCGAACCTCTCCCACTACGCCCCAGAAATGATGGGACTATTACCCACAATCCCTCACGGTCAAGAAACCGCCCTATCGATTGAACTGAGCGGTCGGACTCTGGTCTGTCACTCACACGTGGCCCCGCCTCCGCCCTTTGGCGCCTCACAACAGGTTGACCCCCTCCCGTGAAATCTCCCCACGGGCTGGCGGCCTCCACGTGTCTCACTTGGCCTGCAGCCCAACGCGAGTGCGCATCGTGGCCGTTCCTGCACCCCGCCGCTGCGAAAACCCCCAGGGCCTCTGCGAGGAGCCGCCAAGTCACTGCGGGGAGAGGCGGTGGGCTGCCTCCCGAGATGGGGGCTCGGAGGTTTCAGGGAGCGAGGGAACGGAGGTGGGTACGGGAGAAGAAAAAGGGAACACCCACCTCGCCGTCCTCCGCCCGCTCACGTGACCCGAGCGCCGCGGGGGGGGGGTTGTGAGGCCCGGCCCCGCCCTCCTCCGGGAGGTCTGACCAATGGGGTGCCTCGGTGGGGAGAGGGGCGTGGTCTTGGAGACTGTTCAATGGGAGAATGGTCGGATCCCAAATAGATAAATAGAAATAGATACATATTCTGATACTGGGTGCATTGCAGAAAAAAATATAAAATAAAAAGGTAATATGTAATGTAAATAGATCTAAACAGAGGGCTCTGGTCCGAGGGACAACGAGTGAAAATGCCCTCCAGTCTGCCAGCGTACACACAGAATCTGCAGCGACTCAGCAGGCCAGGTAGCATCCGTGGAAAAGTCGTTTCGGGCCGGGACAGCGAGCTGTCCGCGGAGGAATGCTGCCGGCCGGCGCAGTCTGGTAGTCCTTGCCGAGGAACCGCGCTGAAACTTGGCGGGAGCAGCGCAAGGACTCGATGGGGAAAGACCATAGCTACTGGACAGGCACTACAGCACAATGCAGGCCCTACAGCCCATTGGCAACAAGCGACATTTTCCGATGGCCAACCATTTTAATTTCAATCCCCATTCCCATTCGGACTACTGCCGAGGTGAGATACTCGCGGGGTGGTGCTGATATTCCGTCTGGGTAGCCTCCAACCTGATGATATGAACATCAATTTCTCTTTACTTCCGGTTATTTCTTCCCTCATCCCCCTTCACTCTTTTTCCATTCTCCATTCTGGCTCTCCTCTTGCCCCTTCTGTTCTCCTCACCTGCCTAAAACCTCCTTCTGGTGCTCCTCCTCTCTCTCATATCTCCGCCATTATTTCCTCCTATCAGCCATTTACCTTTTCAACTATCACCTCATCAACCCCTCCCCCACCCACTTACCTTTTCCCTCACCTGGGTTTACCGATCGTCTGATTTTCCTTCCCTCCATCTTCTTATTCTGGCTTCTTCCTCTTTCCAGTCCCGAAGAAAGGCCTCTGCCCGAACATTGACTCTTTATTCCTCTCCGTAGACGCCGCCCGTCTGTGGTGAATACCTGTCTGGACACGCCCTCCGCTGACTGCTCCTGTGGCTCCTCCCACAGGCCCCTGTATAAAGGCGAGGCACTGCTCCTCCCTCAGTCTCCAGGATGTTGTGTGGTGGTCTCTTGCTGCTGATTGTGCTCTCTCTTCTAGATAATAAAAGCCTATTTCTCGCCTCACGTCTCCGTGAGTTATTGATGTGCATCACCGACCTACTGAGTTCCTCCAGCATTTTGTATCTGTATGTGTGTGTCTTGCTCTGGATTTCCAGCATCTACAGAATCTCTTGTGTTTGTAACTTAACACTAAATGAGTTGTCTATGAAGGAAAGGTGTTACATAGTTTATTCTTGTAATTTTAGTTATAAATTAAGTGTATTTTGGTTAAAAATGTTTAATTTGCTTTTTTTACACAGAATGGTTGATATCTGAAATACACAGTCGCCACAGGTGCTACTTCACCCATCCAGCCTGCTCTGCTATCCCATCATGGCTGATTGTATTTTTCTCATCCACATTTTCCCGCCTTCTCCCGGTACCAAACCTCTTGCACCAAGCAGGTCCCAGTTGAAATCCCCCGTGACACCAACCCTATTATTATTACACTTCTCCTTCATCTGATTACATATCTGCTCCTCAATGTCCCAGTGGCTATCAGGGGGTCCGTAGTACAATCCCATCAGTGGGATTGTACCCTGTCTATTCCTGAGTTTCACCCAAATGGACTCAGTTTCTGACCCCTCCATTATGTCTACTCTGAGTGTAGCTGTGATATTGTCCCTGATCAGGAGTGCAACCCCCCCCCCCACCCGCCCCCCACACAACCCTTACCTACTCCTCTATCTTTTCCAGAACTCCAAAAACCTGGCACATTAATCACCCATTCCTGCCTGCCGCTCTGTCAACTAAGTTTCAGTAATGGCTACAACACCGTAGTTTCATGTACTGATCCATCACCCTTACCCATAATACTCCCAGCGTTAAAATAGACACACCTCAAACTATCCGACCCATCCTACCTGTTTTTTTGATTTTGTCTCCCAATACTTTCCCTGACATCTACCTTCCTCTCTGATTTACTCTTTCATAGCTGTCTGAGGCCTCCATTGGCCAGAGTTGACAATGGATATTGCGTTTTAGCTGTCTAGATATCCAAGCCAGGGCAGTACGATATGGGGAGCAAGCTGTTGCCTGTGTAGCAAGTTCCCCCTCTCCATGCATCTGGTGAACCCAGAGGAATGGCAGAGACCGACACAGTTTGGAACTAGCAGCGTCACAGGAGTTGCCAGTCAACGTTAAACTCAACCTAGGACTGCCTTAGGGACACCAGCTCTGGGTTACCCCCGAAGCCTCCCCCATGAGTGGGTCTGGCCACAAGGCAGCGGAGGTTTGAGATGAGAGTTTCCCTTCTCCTAGATGAGCTGCCAACTGCGGCTGACGAGCCCCACCCGCCCGGAGCGACTGGTTTTAAGGAGCCAGTAACCCCCCCCTTCTCCTGTCAGTAGAAACGATTCGGCCGGGTTTAGTAGCTAAGCTCCACGTGAAGGCCGGGAGCTGGAGCTGGTTGTCAGAGGCTATTTAAGTTGCATATCATTGGGAGTATTTAATAGTAAGTGGGAGGTTGTTCTCATTATCACCCCCTCACCCTGGCTATAACAACCTGAAACCAATTAATACAATATAAAATATTTACCTATTTATTCCTACCTAATTAGGAAACGTATTATGTCTAAATTTTCTAGGATATAAGATTTACTGAATGATTGATATATTCTATTTAGTTTTGTCTCTTTAATTTATTTATATGTAAGATTTATTATATAACTGATTTTTTCTATGTATATCTGATTTATCTATTAGAAGATATTATGACTGTCTTTTATAACATAAGATTAATATTTATGTTGTAACAGTTTGGGAAAGGGGTCCAAAAGAGACCCTATGAACTGTGCTGCTAATAAGAGAGAGAGAGAGAGGCGTCCAGCGCAATGAGAGAGGGAGAGGCGTCCAGCGCAATGAGAGAGAGAGAGAGAGAGAGAGAGAGAGAGAGAGAGAGAGGCGTCCAGCGCAATGAGAGAGGGAGGGAGGCGTCCAGCGCAGAGAGAGAGAGAGAGAGGCGTCCAGCGCAATGAGAGAGGGGCGTCCAGCGCAATGAGAGAGAGAGAGAGAGAGAGGCGTCCAGCGCAATGAGAGAGAGAGAGAGAGGCGTCCAGCGCAGAGAGAGGGAGGCGTCCAGCGCAATGAGAGAGTGAGGCGTCCAGCGCAGAGAGAGAGAGAGAGAGAGAGGCGTCCAGCGCAATGAGAGAGGGAGGCGTCCAGCGCAATGAGAGAGAGAGAGCGAGAGAGAGAGAGAGGCGTCCAGCGCAATGAGAGAGAGAGGGAGGCGTCCAGCGCAATGAGAGAGAGAGGGAGGCGTCCAGCGCAATGAGAGAGGGAGGCGTCCAGCGCAATGAGAGAGGGGCGTCCAGCGCAATGAGAGAGAGAGGCGTCCAGCGCAGAGAGAGAGGGCGTCCAGCGCAATGAGAGAGAGAGAGAGAGAGGCGTCCAGCGCAATGAGAGAGAGAGGCGTCCAGCGCAATGAGAGAGAGGCGTCCAGCGCAATGAGAGAGGGAGGCGTCCAGCGCAATGAGAGAGAGAGAGAGAGAGAGGCGTCCAGCGCAATGAGAGAGAGGGAGGAGTCCAGCGCAATGAGAGAGAGGGAGGCGTCCAGCGCAATGAGAGAGAGAGGCGTCCAGCGCAATGAGAGAGGGGCGTCCAGCGCAATGAGAGAGAGAGGGAGGCGTCCAGCGCAATGAGAGAGAGAGGCGTCCAGCGCAATGAGAGAGAGAGAGAGAGAGAGAGAGAGAGAGGCGTCCAGCGCAATGAGAGAGGGAGGCGTCCAGCGCAATGAGAGAGAGAGAGAGAGAGAGAGAGAGGCGTCCAGCGCAATGAGAGAGAGGGAGGAGTCCAGCGCAATGAGAGAGAGGGAGGAGTCCAGCGCAATGAGAGAGGGAGGCGTCCAGCGCAATGAGAGAGAGAGGCGTCCAGCGCAATGAGAGAGGGGCGTCCAGCGCAATGAGAGAGGGGCGTCCAGCGCAATGAGAGAGAGAGGGAGGCGTCCAGCGCAGAGAGAGGGAGGCGTCCAGCGCAATGAGAGAGAGAGGCGTCCAGCGCAATGAGAGAGAGAGAGAGAGAGAGAGAGAGAGAGGCGTCCAGCGCAATGAGAGAGGGAGGGAGGCGTCCAGCGCAGAGAGAGAGAGAGAGAGAGGCGTCCAGCGCAATGAGAGAGGGGCGTCCAGCGCAATGAGAGAGAGAGAGAGAGAGAGAGGGGCATCCAGCGCAATGAGAGAGAGAGAGGCGTCCAGCGCAATGAGAGAGAGAGAGAGGCGTCCAGCGCAATGAGAGAGAGAGAGAGAGGCGTCCAGCGCAATGAGAGAGAGAGAGAGAGGCGTCCAGCGCAATGAGAGAGTGAGGCGTCCAGCGCAATGAGAGAGAGAGAGGCGTCCAGCGCAATGAGAGAGAGAGAGGCGTCCAGCGCAATGAGAGAGGGAGGCGTCCAGCGCAATGAGAGAGAGAGAGAGCGAGAGAGAGAGAGAGAGAGAGAGAGAGAGAGAGAGAGAGAGAGAGGCGTCCAGCGCAATGAGAGAGAGAGGGAGGCGTCCAGCGCAATGAGAGAGGGAGGCGTCCAGCGCAATGAGAGAGAGAGGCGTCCAGCGCAGAGAGAGGGCGTCCAGCGCAATGAGAGAGGGAGGCGTCCAGCGCAATGAGAGAGAGAGGCGTCCAGCGCAGAGAGAGGGCGTCCAGCGCAATGAGAGAGGGAGGCGTCCAGCGCAATGAGAGAGAGAGGCGTCCAGCGCAGAGAGAGGGCGTCCAGCGCAATGAGAGAGGGAGGCGTCCAGCGCAATGAGAGAGGGGCGTCCAGCGCAATGAGAGAGAGAGGCGTCCAGCGCAGAGAGAGGGCGTCCAGCGCAATGAGAGAGGGAGGGAGGCGTCCAGCGCAATGAGAGAGAGGGGAGGCGTCCAGCGCAGAGAGAGGGAGGCGTCCAGCGCAATGAGAGAGAGAGAGGCGTCCAGCGCAATGAGAGAGAGAGGCGTCCAGCGCAATGAGAGAGGGAGGCGTCCAGCGCAATGAGAGAGAGGAGGCGTCCAGCGCAATGAGAGAGAGAGGGAGGCGTCCAGCGCAATGAGAGAGAGGGGGAGGCGTCCAGCGCAGAGAGAGGGAGGCGTCCAGCGCAATGAGAGAGAGAGGCGTCCAGCGCAATGAGAGAGAGAGAGGCGTCCAGCGCAATGAGAGAGAGAGGCGTCCAGCGCAATGAGAGAGGGAGGCGTCCAGCGCAATGAGAGAGAGGGAGGCGTCCAGCGCAATGAGAGAGAGAGAGAGGCGTCCAGCGCAATGAGAGAGGGAGGCGTCCAGCGCAATGAGAGAGGGAGGCGTCCAGCGCAATGAGAGAGAGAGGCGTCCAGCGCAATGAGAGAGAGAGGGAGGCGTCCAGCGCAATGAGAGAGAGAGAGAGGGAGGCGTCCAGCGCAGAGAGAGGAAGGCGTCCAGCGCAATGAGAGAGGGAGGCGTCCAGCGCAGAGAGAGGAGAGGCGTCCAGCGCAATGAGAGAGGGAGGCGTCCAGCGCAATGAGAGAGAGAGGCGTCCAGCGCAATGAGAGAGAGAGGGAGGCGTCCAGCGCAATGAGAGAGAGAGGGAGGCGTCCAGCGCAGAGAGAGGAAGGCGTCCAGCGCAATGAGAGAGGGAGGCGTCCAGCGCAGAGAGAGGGAGGCGTCCAGCGCAATGAGAGAGAGAGGGAGGCGTCCAGCGCAATGAGAGAGAGAGGGAGGCGTCCAGCGCAGAGAGAGAGGGAGGCGTCCAGCGCAATGAGAGAGAGAGAGG